>NC_056730.1:995521721-995669221 GCF_019279795.1 Protopterus annectens
ATGTGGAGCTTTTCTCCCTGGGTCTCCACTGAAAATGAGCTACCAGCCCAGTCAGATACTACCAGGTAAACAAATGTAAAATAAAATAAATAAATAAATAAAATAAATATGTCAGTGCAATCAGTGTTTGAAACTGAAAGGGGGTGTAAGCTATAAATCTATAAGGATAGAAAAGAGAGGGTTTGATTCAAAGATTATTGACATGTTTTATGAAATGTACTATGAACTAAAGGTTGAGTAGTGATTAAGTTAGGCTCCGTGTAGTTAGTTTAAGAGACAGATAATGCAACGGCATTTAAACCCTTCTTAGATAATGATGTGGAAAATATTATGTTATTTTGGAACTATGATTTGGTCTGCTAGTGCTGGGATGACAAAAAGTTAATAATAATCATACCCACTTGTTAACCAGGTAGACCAATAATTCCTGTTCAGATGGAACTTAGGAGCAATGTCTGGTTAAGTGACTTACTCAAGGTTATATAGTAGGCAAATGAGGACTGATCAAATTCTGCACCACTGTAACTACAGCACATAGCTTTATCTTAAGCACCGACTGGTAGACATGTTGAATTAATAGGGAAGAACAGTTTTTAGGTGTATATTTAATATATTGAGCTACTGCAGTAGATGAAGATCTTTTTTTCCTTTTTTCTTTTTATTTTTTTGGCTTTTTTATTATGTTTACCTGTCTTTTCTGTATAGCATATAATTTGTATTGTATTATATCTTTCTGATGTAATTTCTGTATTTGTATCTGTCTTGTTTCATGTGGAGCTTTTCTCCCTGGGTCTCCACTGAAAATGAGCTACCAGCCCAGTCGGATACTACCAGGTAAACAAATGTAAAATAAAATAAATAAAATAAATATGTCAGTGCAATCAGTGTTTGAAACTGAAAGGGGGTGTAAGCTATAAATCTATAAGGATAGAAAAGAGAGGGTTTGATTCAAAGATTATTGACATGTTTTATGAAATGTACTATGAACTAAAGGTTGAGTAGTGATTAAGTTAGGCTCCGTGTAGTTAGTTTAAGAGACAGATAATGCAACGGCATTTAAACCCTTCTTAGATAATGATGTGGAAAATATTATGTTATTTTGGAACTATGATTTGGTCTGCTAGTGCTGGGATGACAAAAAGTTAATAATAATCATACCCACTTGTTAACCAGGTAGACCAATAATTCCTGTTCAGATGGAACTTAGGAGCAATGTCTGGTTAAGTGACTTACTCAAGGTCATATAGTAGGCAAATGAGGACTGATCAAATTCTGCACCACTGTAACTACAGCACATAGCTTTATCTTAAGCACCGACTGGTAGACATGTTGAATTAATAGGGAAGAACAGTTTTTAGGTGTATATTTAATATATTGAGCTACTGCAGTAGATGAAGATCTTTTTTTCCTTTTTTCTTTTTATTTTTTTGGCTTTTTTATTATGGATATTCGATTCTCGCCTGGAGTGTGGGGAGTGCCTTCTGTGTGGAGTCTGCATGTCCTCCCCATGGTTGGGTGGCATTCAAAAGACATGTGTAAGGGCATGCCTTTGTTGAAGGTTGGACATCGAGCTGGCACCTCAGCGTTCATGAAAATCTACTGCCAATCATTAGTGGACCGGAGTTCCGCTGTGGCGACCCCTAACCAGGAAAAGCCGAAAGACAAACAACAACAACAAAAATATTGTTGACGGGCAGCCGCGGTGGTGCAGAGGTTAGCGTTGTCACCTCACAGCAAGAGGTTCTTTATTTCGATCCTCGGCTGGGGTGCCTTCTGTGCAGAGTCTGTATGTCCTCCCTGTGGTCGCGTGGGTTTCCTCAGGATGCTCCAGTTTCCCCCCATATCTCAAAGACATGCTGTAGGTGGATTGGACACTCTAAATTGGCCCTTGGTGTGAGTGTGTGTGCCTTCTGTGGAAGGTTGGGTGCTGGGCTGGCAACTCATCACCGGAAAACTGCACTGCCAATCATAAGTAGACAGGTGATCTGCTGTGGCAACCCCTAACCTGGAAAAGCCGAAAGAAGAAGATTATGGATATTGTTGACGAGTGACACTCTGGACATATGGTTGTCTTTGAATTTAGAAGGAGGTTACAGATTGCTGTTCTTATGGTTTTAAATATGGATGGTTGTATGACTACAGCATTACTAAATGAGGGTTATGATTTACTGACTTAGATTTGAAGGATGTTTGGTGTTGTATAAGAGTAACAGACTGTTATTTTCTTAAGGCGAATGTGGTACTCTTGTATGCTGATCATGGTGAGATTTGCAGTTAAGGGATTTAAAAACATTGGGGGAAATAATATGGAAGCAGCATTTGATTTGACTGAAGCTGTCATTTGCATGAAGGGTGTATAGTCACTTATGTATTATTATCAAGGGACTTGATCAGAACATACCAGAAGTAATGTATAAAGCTGGAAGAACATAATACAATTACAAACAATGTATTGCAGTTATGTCTTTAAGGTTTTGTTTTGTTAAAACTGAAGATTAGTTAGGTGTGACATGATAAGAAAGGGGAAATATAAAGAAGGAAAGAATAATAAAACCCTGATTTTACTTAACACAACAAAGGCTTTGTGACTATAAGTCTTTGACATGTTTGATAAGATTTGAGCACATCTGTGATAAAATGTGATAATATGAGGACTGTAATTTACCAATGGCATTGGTTAATGACCAGTATAATTTCATTTTTGCATGTAGATTGCAATTGTATTTTATGATGATTAATATACTTAATTCTTCTAATCAATAAAGGATTTTAGAAAAGAATAGCAAACTCCAATGCAAACAACACAAATAGCACCAAGCAGCACACTGTACTGCACTCTGCACTGCAGTGATGTATATATACTGAATTATGATGTGCCTGTACATGCCTGTATTCAACTGCCATCTCTAACAGCTTTACTTTCTCCCTGTAGAACAATACTGATGCACAATGCAGACACTGCAGTCACAGTATTAATAGCACGTTCTCTCTTCACTTTGTGTCCTAATTCAGTTTCTCATACAGCATCATGCACATATGTATATGACATCCAACATGCTTTGCCATGCATCTTAACAATGTGGACAAGTCAGTGTAATTTGTACACTGATTTGTAATGTATAGGAAGCTCATTGTAATTTGACATCTCTCATCTGTGATAATTGATGTCAGGTATACAACAATTCTGTGCATCATCCTTCCTTATATCAGTGGAACAGTCTCATTGGCTGATAGTTATACCCCAAACTGACTTTCTGTCTCAGAGGTGAATGTGTTAATATTCCAGAACTATTGCTATATTCTGTGTTAACAGCATTGCAGCCATTGGCCTTATCACATACTTAACCTAAAGAGATATCAGTTTCTTCACTCTCTATTATTTTCCCAACAATACTATAATTTCTTAAACATGCCACTTATGCCCTGTATTCTTTTAGTGAAGAACCTCAGTGGATGTTCCAGTTGTTGGATGGACCTGGTGAGGTACATACTTGTGGGGGCATTGTACTTAGCAATACGTTTGATGAATGCAGAATGCAGAATACAGTAGAACAATGGCCTCACTGGACCTAGATTCCTTACCCTTGTTTATAAGTTGCACAACATAAAATTATTTCCTCATTACTGTAGACATGTGATGGTCAAAGGCTAGATTACTGTCTATGTGTGCCCCCGGGTCCCTGACTAGTGGGTCAGCTCTTAGAGTTCTGTTGTCAATATGATACTTACCAGGGATGGATGACTTCCCAAAGGAAACTGTATGCATTTTTGGTATTTAATTTTAGTCTATAGCTCGGACACAAGTTATTTGTCTGTGTCATCCCTTCCTGTAGAACATTTGTGTTGGTGGGGAATTGTAGGACTGCAAATGTAGTCATGCAGAGGCCCTTGACATTGGTCTTAACTTCAGAGAAGCAAGTGCTAAAAATCAAAGGCCTCAGAACTGATCTCTGAGGATCTCTGCTTGTGACTGGCCTCTTTGTAGAGGTAGAATCCCCAATTCTAACATCCTGGGTACTGTCTGTGTGCCAGCTTGCTATCTAAAGAGTGACATAAGAGTTTATACCTAACCTCTTCAACAATGTCCAAGTAGCTTATTATGTCTTTGGCCAGGAAAAAGTGGCAGTGTGAACCATTTTGCCCTCATCCATTGCTTTGTTGACCTTCTCAAACAAGTCCACCAGGTTGAGAAGTTACAATCTGCCCTTGACAAAATGAAACTGTGTTGGGGTCAGTGTCTAGAGGTTTCCTATGTCATTATTGATCATTTCCATGATAAGTCTTTCCATGCCTTTCCATATGAGACTAATGAGACTTATGGCTCTTTAGTTTCCAGGGTCTGTAGATGGCTCTACCTTTGTGCAGCTGGATGACTGTTGATGTTCTCCATCTGTGAGGCATGAAGCCTGTTTTAAGGGTATATATAAAAGAAATTCCAGAGGGCTGATAGATTATGTTTCATGCTGTTTAGTAGACATGCTGGAATATTGTCTGGGGCCTTCATTACAGGGCTCTTGGCTTTAGAGAGAGCAGTGAGGACCTTTTCCCTAGTGATAGTAGGGGGAGTTATATTAGATTCTAATTGCTGAGGGGAGATTGAGGTGGAGAGAGGGGTAAACTTATAAATTAATTTATCTGCCAGTATGGTTTGCTATATCTCTTGGCTCAGTATCGGTGGCTCCATTATCAATGAACACTGCACAGAATTGTGAATCGCCTTCCTCACTGATCCATCACATGTATTTAAGTTTCAGGTGTTAGAGCAGGTTTATGAGAATGAAAGAGGGGTGATTTAAGCAACCGCACAGAAACTTCAGACTAATGGATCATTAGATTGAGGGTGGACATGGGCAAAGGCTTGAATGACAGAATACCCTTGAAACATATCTTAAAAAATAGAAGTATTTCTAAAAAATAGAAGCCCCTGTGGAAAATGGAAGGTGTACTTGATTTAGTGATTTTTATTCAAAAACTATAGTCTGTTTAGAAAGTAGAATGTTTGCAAATATGAAGGTGCACACATAGTGTAAGTAATATAATTTATTTATTCACATAGTACATGTGCATTTTCCAGGGATTGTTTTTGATTGTAATTATTTATATTTATACACACACACACACATATATATATATATATATATGGAGATATATTTTTCATTCATGCCACACATCTTGTATTTCAGCATATATATGATGTTTTAATGTATATTTACATTTATGTGATTATTAATTTAAGGGACAGCATTTCAATAGTAATTATTTGCATTTTTTATGTATATACTTCACATTTTATATGAAGTTTTACAGTATATATTTGTAAGTTTGTAACTAATATAAGTACAGTAACATTTATCTGTAAGTAGGCAAGTATTTAGAGGTTTCTGCCAATGCATCTTTAAGTATGTGTATATATTTTTAAGCTATTAATTGGTGCAATACAGTGATAGGCTGATTGATTTTTTGAAATCCTATATTAACTTATGGTTTTAACAGCTTTTTATGGTCTGATGAAGTGGTGTGATACAACCATGAAAGTGCTAACCTCTAGAATTTTGCTGTTTGGAAGAAAATAAAGCTTTTTTTGCAACTAATATTGGACTTAGTTACTATTCTCTGCCTATGGTTGGAGTGTTGGTCATTCTAAGTGGATAGCGAAATGATGCCTTGTGGCTTTCCTTTGGTTGGCAGGCCAAATGTACCTCAAATTTGGCTTTGGTAGATTTTATTTGTCCTCTGAGTTGTTTATCATCTGAGTTGTTTGATGAGATTGCTTTTCTCCTTCCGGGTGCAATGCATCCTACTTTTTGCCATGTTTTTTTTCCTTCTGTTATACATCCTACTGATGTGATTCCACCAGGGTGGCTTGTTTTTGAGTTAGTTCTATACTTCATTCTGGAGGGTACAGCTGCCTCTGTGCAGCCATTAACATGCTTGTATAGGGTTTCTCTATATAGTTTGCATAGGTAGTAGTGTTTTTAGGGTTTATAATTTTGAAATTTTGTCAGGTTATCACTTAATAGTAGGAAGTAAGCCTTAGAGTAGTTCCTAAACATTTCAAGGTTATCTGGAGCTTCAGGTTTTATTTTCACTTCAAAGGAGATTGTTTTGTGGTCTGACTTTGCCAGAGAATACATTACACATGGGGGGGTGCTTCACTTCCCATAACAGGGCAGACCAGACCCAGTATGATTGCACCCCTGCTCAGTGTATTGACAATCTGGCCCTGGAAGTCTGTGTTTACAAAATCTAGGAATCCTTGTGCCTGTACATTTTGTGTTATATATGATTTCCAGTTAATAGTGGGGTAATAAAGCCACCCATGACTATGATATTGAGTTGGATGGTGAGTGTTCCCAATACCTTTAAATACATGCTACAGGTTTCTTTGGGCAGAGTGGGGGACCTATAGCTTGTGAGGATGTGGCATGAGATTTTGCCCTTGGCGATTTTAATGTGGAGAAGCTCAAGCACATTGTCTTGTTTGATCAGCCTTAATGTATATTTATTTCTGATGTAAATCTTGGCACATCCACCTTTAGTCCCTGTCTGTGTAGTAGATGGTCTAAATGTGTGGAAGGCATTGTACTCTTGCACTGGCACAGTACTCTCCATGGCTTTAAACCATGCCTCAATGACAGCACAGATGTCAGCATTCTCTATGGTGAGGAGACCTTATAGAGAGTGGAGTTTCTTGTTTAGACTCATAGCATTGAGCAGTAACACCTTTAGATGTTCTTGGTTTTGATTTTCTATGTTGTAAGTACTTTCAGTTTGGCATTGCTTAAAAATGGCTATGAAGGGGAGGACAATGTTTTAGCAAATATTTGAAATCTTAGAGGGGGAGATGTAGTCCATCCCTAGCAAAGCAGTGTGGTCTGTTGACCATCTCCTTCCATGCTGACAAATATTGCACCCCCTTACAATGACACTAGAAACTAAGCCAATTATTAAAGTCAGTCAACTACTGTTCTTACTGTGGTATCATCCTTGGAGAAACCTATGCCTTTAGTCCATGTCTGTGCAGTAGCTGGTCTAAATGTGTGGAAGACATTAAAGGCTGTTCAGTGCTATATTAATACCAGCCTGGGACACATATTCCTTGAGGTCCATAATGTCTCCCTTCATATAATCAAGGGAGGTATGTCTCAGGTCATTTACACCCACATGGACAATTACTGAGTCATACTGGTACTTGTGGTCCAATGACCTGAGGGCATGTATAATATGGCAGATCATGGCCTCTGATAAGCAACTGATTGTGACTTTCTCCTTACTCTGTTTGGTGAGAGGTACATCAGTGTGTCTCATAATGGAGTCTCCAATTACCTTTATGTTGGATTGTGTGATGGCTTGCCTTATGGGCTTAGAAGTAGAGGCTCCATGAGATGCAGCTGTATGTGTTGATGTGGGTGCTGTTTTGAAAGTGTGCATTTGGAGCTGCTGAAGGGTGTTTGTTAGGTATACTTCATGCAGGAGATCTTTGGGATTTAGTAAGGTTATATTTAAGTGTCTCAGCATATGTGGGTCTATGCATCAGCATTTGATGGGTGTAGCATGTGTACTACTGATAACCTGATTAACATTGCCTCAGGATGCCCATGTCCACCAAGCTGGTAAGAGTGATAGTGGGAAAGTTCATATCCATGGCAACAGGCCCTTTTTATTGATTAGACGGTTGTGGTTAGAATATAAAGTAATGTCAGGAGTATCTGGTTTGCAACTCTGGGCCAGTGTTTGTCACTGCAAACTAGTTGCACTGTATGCAACTAGGTATTGGTGACATTTCAAGGGTGCTTTTTCAGGAAAAATGACAACTCAAGATATCTGCATCTGTACAGGGCAGAAACTAATAAGTAGACCCTGATGATTTATGGATGACATAGTTAGGAAGATATTATGAATCTAAGACAGACAGCAGCTAATCAAACAATACTTAATGAAAATAAACAATTATCTTTGTCAAGGATGATGAAAACATGGTATTTACTTGATTGGCTACTGCCTCATTACTATTAATGCTGGTCTTACCACAGCTTCATGTTGCTGCTGGCATACAATACCCCTTTGCTTCTTCTCTCACCAGAAGCAAAACAGTAGCACCATGCCACCATTCCCAAAATGAGTAGCAGGCTACAAGCTCTTTGGTGATCAACTGTCTTGTCCCAGATGATGCAGGAGTCTGTAGACTTGTTGTAGCCTTTTCCTGATAGATTCCTAGAATAGCAGCCAAACTAATCAGCAAGGTCCAACACAGACACTAATTGCTGAATCAGAGACAGTCAGGAATTAATGCCGTCTGCTCCTTTTCTAATCAGGAGCAAACTATATGCACATATTCCAAGCTGGCACCTGTGAAGCAGTTATCATGCTTTCTAGTGATTGGCAATCACCAGAAAATAATATCCTTATGCTCCACCTCTTAACAGGAGCAAAACAGAAGGACTAATCCCAAGATGATTGCTAAGGGGCAGAACATGGGCTCTCCAATAATTGATGGTCTTGGACTAGATATTACAGATTTTAAAGGTAAGACGGAAAAAATGGGTTAATATCTAAGAATTGCAGTATGAACTAAGATTTAGATAGGGAAAAGGGGGTAATTCAGTCTTTAGCAATCAAAGGGGAGATCCACTAATGTTTAAAATAGCACTTTGTATTCTGGATCTATGGAATACAATGGGATGGCCAATAAATTTAGAAAGCTGAAGGGGAGTGATTTCACAAAATGATACTTTTGTGCTTATTCGCAATAGCCAATGAAACAGGAGATCGAAGGAAATATGTGGTCAAAAATATACCTTGCTTACATAGTGTGGTTCATTTGAATTCAATGCTTGTGGATCATTGTGACAGTTCAGAGCACTGACTAAACAGCTGAATAGCATTCGTGGCATGCCTTTCCTACTGGACTTGGAGACAATGGCCCATTCCAACACTGTGTTGTTTTCCGTTGTCCTATTCATGCATGCCTATTAGGTAGTATGGAATTGTCAACATGGCAGGGCAGCAGTTCATTCACTGCTCCAGTTCTTTTTGCATCCATCCTGTAATCTTACAAAAAGGATAAAGGGAAAATATGTTTAAAATTACTGACAGTTTGCTTGATTCTGATCATGAAACAGCAGCATTCGATGGGTTTTGAACTATTAGTGTAACACACTGTACTTTATTTTCATTACAATAGATTAAAGACATAAATTAGTAAGTGCAAGCAAGAGAAATACAAATGAGTTGAAATTAATGAGATTAAAGCACATATAAAATCTTTTTATAACACATACTGCTTATAAATTAAAAAAATATAAACCTTGCGTATGATTTTTTAAAATAGATAATATTAATTGCAATATAGAAAAATTATAATTTAGCACAAAACATAATTAAGCGTAAATGAATAATAAAGAAATGTAATCGGCTTAAATATGTAATTTTTTCAGCAGTATCTTTCAAGCATCCATCATGTTAGTGTTCTCCAAAATATATGAAAAGCATAGCATTAATGTTGCAAGCTAATTTGCCAACCATAGTGATTTCACAGAAATAAATATATGTATCTCAATATTCTGAGGAAGAAGCAGACAGTAAAATGAAATGCCACATGTGCACCAGCTACATTTAAAGTTTAAATGAATTGTTGGTAGTTAAATAGTATTTTATGCGATAGCTGCTTGAATGATTGCATTATTTTTCTTCCAAATGTAGCTGCTGTGCAGTGAGATGAGAACTAAAATCTCAGAGAACATATAATGGCTCATTTTTCTCTGCATTTGCGGTTAATGAGTATATCAGCTGTGTATATTATGACTTCTGAACAATGATGCTCGCAATTAGCTTGATGGGCATACAGTCATAAGGCGCTGTAAAAGCAAGAAGATCTTAAAATACAATTCTAATCCTGCGTGGAACAGTAATCAGATTATTGACACACTAACAGTTTGTCAGTGCCAATACTCTTCATGTAAAATATGCTTTGAGACAGTAACATGATATACTTACATTTATCAGCAGCATTTAATGGTGCTAGAGTAGGTAACTAAATTACACAATGCACATACCCAGCCAAGAAGTCCAGTAATTATACATTCCCTGCTGTTTTAACATCTGTATACTATCGCTTCTTTACACCTCATCGAACTTAAACCAGATGAGCTGCCATCTGGACAAGTTCAGTTCAGTTCAGTTTATTTGAACTCCATGATCTCTGTTCTCCATAGATCACTGTATGTGCAGTTTCTAATTGTGCATCAGAAGTGATTCCTTTCTTTTGGGAGGTTTCTGCTTTCTTCATGTTAGTGCAAAATTTGAGTTGGTGTATATGTTCAGGATCATGGGAAGCTGTTTCCCTACATTCCCACACTGAGAGTGTACATGGGGCTTGCCTCCTGAAAAAATATGCCCTTTTTTGTCTGGATGAGGTTATGCCCAATTATATTTGTTGTATTTTTTTTTTCATTTGTTACCTTTTCTGGATGTAACTCTATGCTTCATAATGGGAGCCCTATACCATAGCACTAGTTAGAGATAGGAAGTGTACTTTTCTACCAGTTTATTTTCATCTTGTAAAAATAGCAGATCTATTGGTTGTGCTATTTTTTTTTCTATTTATATCTGCAAAACAGTTTTACTTATTTTTCTGTTTGTGATTTAACTGCATAATACTTAATGAATCTTTATTGGAAGGGCCCTGTCACATTTAGACTGGCCAGATTTTCCTTACAAGTCTAGACCCTTATTGCCGTAAGGTTTAACAGATTCTGTTGTGAATCTCCAACTGATTTGGGTCACCAAAAACTATTGTCCAAAACACAGAAGAGGGAAAATTTAATCTAAAGTGTTTTTCTTTGGTCCCCAGCACCACTTGATGTGGAAGGCAAGCCCTCCCATCACTCCCTGAACTTATACCAACATCATGGTTACACCTACTTGATGAAGGGAGGAATCTCCAAAAAGACATGAATCATTGACAGCACACACTTGGAAACTGCATTAGCAATGATTTCCATTGGAAAAGCTTTATCAATGTTCTATCTTTTTTCCTGCAGGCAAATGAAGCTCAGGAATTTCACACTAATAAACTATAGGGAAGCTGCCTTAATAAGACAAACTCATAAACTGCATTTCCTGCCAATGACTATTGCATCATAGGATGCTTCCATTTATACTGCAATCACCAGGTTTAAAAAAATCTTGTGTGAATATCTGCCATTGTTTCTATTAAGAATAACTTAATCTGGACTTCCTTTTCTTCCTTAATGCATCACTCCAGGTTTGCTGCAACATCTATTGCCCATGCTTTTTTGGGGACCTAGTATTTTAATGGTCTTTTGTCAATAAAACATACTTACAGGTCTGTTTCATGCTGTATATAGTCTCCATCTTAATAAAATGTTATCATAAACATAGGGTTGATATGGTCATAAAACTTAAAAATGTTTCCATTTTTCCTGTTCATAACTGGCTGTCAAATGTGAAAAAAAAAAAAACCTTTAACATTCTTGTAAGAAAAGTGCAGTCCGGGTCTGAACTGTCTGCAAACAGCTACAGTTAACTTTGAACCTAACACCACTCTTAAGTATTAAACTGCGGTACTACCTTTAACATTCTTGTAAGAAAAGCGGAGTCCGGGTCTGAACTGTCTGCAAACAGCTACAGTTAACTTTGAACCTAACACCACTCTTAAGTATTCAACTGCGGTACCACCTTTAACATTCTTGTAAGAAAAGTGCAGTCCAGGTCTGAACTGTCTGCAAACAGCTACAGTTAACTTTGAGTATGTGTCTACCTGTTTGAGCCAATATTCATTTCCCCCTGGAGAGCACTCTGCTTTGGCTTGTAAGCAGCCCCCCACCAACACACACACACACACATACAGACACACACACACACACACACACACACACACACACACACACACACACACACACAGACACACACACACACACACACACACACACACACACACACACACACACACACACACACACACACACACACACACACACACATACACACACACACACTCTCTTCCACTTTCTCTTATTCCCTTCTGTTAGCAAATAGTATCCATAACTGATCAATACTGTGTGTTTGTTAATTTAAACTATGACCACAGTAGCCTACTGATACAAGGTTATCCTATTTTTCCACCTAAGAAATTAAGAAATGACTTACAGTTTCAGAGCAGTCCTTGGTCAATTGTGATTGTTTCTTAACACATACTTGTCTTTGCTTTGTGATTGTTTCAAGCCCCCTTATACGAGCAACTAACAGGGTCTCTACCCGCTTTGTTCCCCACCCTGCCCCCTATTCCCTCCCGCCCCCAGTGGTCCCACCTTTATTGCACTCAAACCTCTCCCATCTTTCCAATAGCCAACCACAGGGCTTACCCAACACTACCTCATCCATCTTCCCACTACTATCACACCTCCTCAACTAACATGTACAAGCATACCTTTCCTATGCTCACTGCATGCACTCTCCTTGCATATCTTCCTACCAAAGCTCCATCATTCCCCCACTCAACCACTACCACTGTACTACTACTCACACCACCACTCATGTCTCACCCACACTCAGCTCCCCTCCCACCAGCTCAAGAACCATCCCTATGCACCCCCACATATTCTACCAACTATATTACTCAAACATAAAGCATCCCTACAACTTAACATAGTAACCCTCCCACCATACCTATTACCCACAGAGCACAATCATAAAGTTTCCCTTATAAACAAACACATTCAAAAACTGAGAAAACTAATAATCTCATGCATATCAAAACTAGCCCTAAGTGGAGACATCCACCCCAACCCTGGCCCTACCATCTCCAACCCCAATCTTCATAATCAGACTAGAAACCACAACTTCTCCCATATTACAGCCAGTAGAAAGCCAAGTGACTTCCTTCTACTAAGCCTAAATATTAGAAGTATATCCAACAAAAGTCCATGAACTCCATGCCACCAAAGACTTGTACTCCCCAGATATAGTCATCCTGACAGAAACCTGGCTAAAATCTCACATTACCAGTGAGCAAATACTCCCTACAGGTTACGGCATACTAAGAGTAGACCGGCTAAACAAAAAAGGAGGTGGTGTAGCTATAATATTTAAACAGCATCTAAACATCCAGATCTTAAAAGCATCAGCTCCACAAATAGGCAATGAAGAAATAATATATACCAACCTCAAAATTAACCAAAACAAAACCATCAACATAATTGGATGCTACTTCCCACCTGGCCAAAACATCCCTCCACTAGAAAACCTCCTCAGCTGGTCTACCCACCATCTCCCCCAAGAAACTATCATCTTAGGTGATTTCAATATTGTCTGGCAATCCTGTTCCGGCAACAATCCAACCCATCATGTACACCTTCATGGCTTCACCCAACTAGTCCAGTCACCAACCAGGATAAATAAAAACTCCAGCAAGCACACTACCCTGGATTGGATACTAGTCAGTAAGAGCCCCCAGTCATATATAACAGGCTGCTTATCAGATAGCCTCAGTGATCACTCCCCAACATTCCTACTCAAAAAATACCTATACCAAGCTGAACCTGTCATCTACCGTCAAATACGGAAAAAACTAAACTTTAACCAACTCACATTCATCTCATCCCTCAAATAATGTAACTGGCATCCTCTAAAGTACCTCAGTCTAGATGACGCAGTTGAATTTTTTAATACTACCTTCCTGAACATCCTTAATTACCATGCCCCCATAAGATTTTCCAGAACCAAAGCACAACCCTCCCCATGGCTACAGAAAACCACTAAGTCAGAAATGAAAAACAGGGATAAAGCCTGGGAGCACTGGCGCAAAACCAAAACCCCCTCAGCTAGACAGAAATTCCTAGAACTACACAATAGAGTCAAAAAGCTAATAAAACAGGACAAATTCCAATACTACCAGTCTGCCCTAGACTCCTCACAACACAGCCCCAAACAATTCTGGTCCACCATAAACTCCATCCTCCACCCAGGTAAAGTCAGTACCCCTCCTCCTAACATCCCTCACTCCTCAGAAAATATTGCTACCTCATTCAACACACACTTCACCCAAACCATACTATCACTAGCTAAACAACACAACCCCCCTCCCCTCCAACCCACACCTTCAACTAGTAATCTCCCCACTGCCTTCTCTTTTTCTCCTGTACCTACCTCCAACATAAAAAAACTCTTAACTAAACTTAAACCCACCAAATTAGCAGCAGACAACCTCCCAAGTGAATACCTACAAATCGCAGCTGATGCTCTGGCCTACCCAGTATCCATCTTGATTAACCGATCTCTGTCAGAAAGTTATGTTCCCACACTGTGGAAAGTATCACATATAATTCCCCTCCACAAAAGCGGACCCTCCGCAGAACTAACCAATTACCGCCCCATAGCTATTCTCTCTCCACTCTCCAAAATACTAGAGAGAGGCATACACTCTCAGGTCTCAGACTACCTCCTTACTAACAACCTCCTTTCCAGTACTCAGCATGGTTTCTGACTAAACCATAGCACCACCACTGCCATACTCTCCTTTACTAACACTATCCTTCAGCATAAAAACAATGGCTATCTCTCCTCTGCTACTTTCCTAGACCTATCTAAAGCATTTGACATGGTCCCACACAAACAACTTATCTCTGTCCTCAATAACCTATCCTTCTCACAATCAGTCACCAACTGGTTTCACAGTTACCTGTCTGACTGCCAACAATCCATTGTATGGCAGAATGACATATCTCCCCAACTACCTGTCTCCACAGGGGTTCCCCAAGGATCCATCCTTGGACCCCTACTCTTCTCTGTTTACACCAATAATCTAGCCTCTGCCACCAAACATGGCACACTCATACAATACACAGATGACTCGACCATCATCTGCTCAGCCCAGTCCCTACCCAAACTGCAAAAAGTCACACAGGAAGCCTTTTCCTTTGTTGAAACTTGGTTATCTGATGCCCAATTAATACTTAACCCAAACAAAGCTAAACTACTCATCTTCCAACCCACCAAACATACTCAAAACAACTCTCACTTTAACATCACAGCAAAAGACAACACCACTATATACCCAACTGAACACACCAAATTGCTAGGAGTGGAAATAGACAATAAACTAAAATTTGACATTCACATATCCATGACCATAAAAAAAGTCCACAAAAAACTAGGAGCGTTATGCAGAAATAAGCAATTTCTCACCAAAGCAGCAAAGATTTCAATAGCAAATTCCCACCTTATCTCCACCCTACTTTATGCCTCTCCAATATATACCAACCTAAGGCAATGTGATCTAAACAAGCTAGAGACCTGCTACAACAAAATCGCCAAATTTGCCACAGGGGCATCCTAGCATAGTCACCACTGTCTCTCACTTGCTGAACTGGGCTGGCTTGAACTCCCTCACCTCCTTCAGTGGTATCAACTCTCACTCACCCACAAACTAGTAAACCATCCACTAAATGTCCCATCCCTCCAGAATCTACTCCAACCCTATCGCACCACCAGACCACTAAGATCCAGCAACAAAAATCACTTGCAGATCACTAAATCCAATAACTCTGCTGGTGAAGCACTATTCTCTTGCGCCATAGCCAAATTATGGAACTCACTCCCACCCACAATTACCTCCGTACCATCATGCACCCACTTTAAAACTTTACTAAAAGCGCACCTAAAAACATGCTGGCTATGCCCTTGCAACTCCCACTCTAATATCATCCACCCCATCCAACCACTACCTTTCTTTCCACTCCACTAACTACCTTGATTATAGCAAGCTCAGATGCTCATAAGCCTAGTACTTATTATACAGCAGGAATTTCTCATTGTAATATTTGTTAATGTCTGTTGTGTACTTTGCAGATAAAGATTCTAGTTGTCTACTGATGTACTATGTTCTTCATCTGTAAATATGTTGTAAGTAATTGCTATGTTAAATTGTTAATCACTATGTAATCCAATGTAACTACTGTCTGTTTATTTTACTGTGGAGCTTTTCTCCCCGGGCCTCTGCTGAAAATGGACCTACATCCAGTCGGACACTCCCGATCAACAAATTTACATAAATAAATAAATAAATCACTGTTGACCCGGTTGACTTATCTGCTCAAAGAAATAGCATAGTCATTTATTTCTGCTTCGCTGAATGATCTCTTTAAATATTTTACTCTTTTTTGGTACTATACAGATTTATGGAAATTTAAACAATGTTAGCAGCAATAAAAATAGAAGACAGAAAAATAAATCTAGAGGAAGAGTATAACTCAAGTACATTGTATTGTGCTCCTATTACTGGCTTATTTTCACAGCCAGCCACAATAACACTAACCCCTATAGTGCCTTTTTTAGGCTGTATTCCAAAGACCAAATTACCACCGTAACAGCTACAACCAAATGCAATCTGAGGGTCATGCTGCTCAATGCTAGAAGTCTAAATCTCAAAATGCACTCACTCGAAGCACTTTTTAAAATGGAGAACATTGACATTTGTGCTGTAACAGAGACCTGGTTCAAAGCAGCAGAAAGCACCCCTGCACTACTAGGCTCTAACTCATTCCATACCTTTTGGCCCCAGAACTTGCACCGAAACTGCAAAGGCATTGGTGTTTCCATATTCATAAAGAATGTGCACACCCCCAGACAGGTAGCCCAACATAATGCATTATAGATACTTCAAGTGCAGCTAATACTGGGTAAGACAGCAATTCAGGTCATAGCCTAGGTCCCCAATCATGTCCCAAGACTCACACTCCACTTTCCTAAGCACCCTGGAGAATATTAGGGTCCAACCTAACACTCTCATACCGAGCAACTTCAACTACCCCTCAATTAACTGGGAAAGCTACTGTTGTACCAATACACTTGCCCAATGTTTCCTGGAATTCATTCATTCCAGTGCCCTGAACCAGCTTGTTCTTACCCCCACTAGAGGAAGCAACATCCTTGACCTGCTCATTACTAACATGGGTGACCATTGCTCTACATCAATAGTCAACTTCTCCCTGGTTAGATCCGACCACAAACTAATCACCTTGAAAATCCACATCCCTCCCACCCCCAAACCCCTGCAAATGTAACCACCATGAAAAACTTCTCCAAAGCTAACTTTGGGCTCCTAAAAACAGAGGTGGCTAACTTCACGGCACCTATGCAAATGGAGAATAATTGCATGACCGACGAATCATACACCAATGCACTGTACGAACACATACACAAATGCATGGATTTCACCATACTCAATAGAACCAATATGCTGTCTTCCAAAAAAAGGAAGCCAATCTGGTGGTCTCCTGCCATAAACAAATTCTGCAACAGAAGGAATAAACTGATGTGGAATAAGGTAAGACTGGAAAAACCTCCCTTAACAGCCTCAACAAAAAGCTGAGATCCCTCATCAAATCCTCTAAAGCTAGCTATGAAAACAGAATTGCAGCAGATAGTAAAGACAACCGCAAGGCCTTCTATAGTTATGTAAAGAATCTCCCTGGCAATACCCAGATTTGCTCTGAGCTACTGCACAATGGTACTGCCTATATTGAGCCAACAGATATTGCCAATATAGATTCAGTGCCAACTTTACCACCCCCTCCAAAGCACCAATCACAATAACAGTAGATTACCAGGCACCCAGTATTACTGCTGCACAGGTTAAAACAGCATTGTCCAAGGCCAAGAATATAGCTTCTATGGGACTTGACAATATCCCTGGCTGTGTTCTACATGAACTACAGAGTGAACTGGCATGACACTTGTGTGCCCTGTAAAATCACAGCCTCACCTCAGGCTTTGTCGCTACCGAATGGTGTACTGTTACAGTCATCCCTCTCCACAAAGGAGGAGTGACTCCAGACTCTGGGAATGATTGCCTCATTAATCTGATGTGTCTGATATGCAAAGCTATGGAATGCATCATCATGGACCTAATATACAAGGATCTAGGGAATCTCCAAACTCTGGATCCCACACAGTTTCATTTTGTGAAGGGTAGATTATGCCTGCTCAACTTGGTCAACTTTCTTGAGTCAGTCATCAGAGCTGTGGATGAAGGCAAGGTGGTTCATACAGCCTACCTTGATCTGACCAAGGCCTTTGATACCATTCCCCGCTCAGGAATCATAGAAAAACTCATTAAGCTAGGCATCAACCCCTATATCACTAGGTGGGTTGCAAACTGGCTCACAGATAGAACCCACAGTGTGAAAGTAGCTGACTCCAGTAAGCCTGCCAACCAGTCATGAGTGGAGTCCCATGGGGTTCAGTCCTGGGTCCTCTCCTTTTGGTATCTACTTCTCTGAAGTTCAGGCAAACATAAAGGGACTCTGGCTGACAAAGTTCGCAGACAATTGCAAGCTTGGAGCTATTATTAACTCCGCAAGTTATGTTGATATCCTGCAAAAAGGCCTCACTGAGACCGACGACTGGTGTCAGAACCATGGCCTTAAACTCACTGCCAAATGTTTCATCATCCCCTTTGGGAAAAACTCAATTCCCATGAATTACCACATTGATGGTAGTCCACTGAACACAGAAGGTGTTATAAGAGATCTGGAAACACAGGTTGAAAGCAACATCTCTTTTGACCACCACATTGCCACTGTAGTCAGAAGGTCATTCTATTTGGCATATCTAATTTCTAAGGGTTTTGCATCCAGGAACAAAGAGGTCATTGGCTCCCTCTACCCTCCCCTCATTAGGCCATTCATCGGTCTTTCCAGGCTTGCTAGTTGTTGCTGAAGCACCTACCAAGGGAAGAAAACACTGAGAGAAGAAAAGGAGCCACTTTTGTGATTTTAAGTATTTTCTTCTGATTTTTTGTTAAGTTTTACTGCTTTGCCGCCTACTTTTTGGCATTTTCCAGCTTGCTAAAGTTTATATCTGTAATAGTAACAGTACTTGGAACACATCTAGAACCTGTTTACTGCATTTCCTGTGTTGCACTTAATTTAAAATCTTTTTTTCTCTAAAAACTGCATTTTACCTGATTTTGGCCTAGCACTCAAGTGTGGGGTCATTTATTGCACTGTTGTGAATATTTTGCTACTTGTGTATCTCTGCTACCTTTAAACAACAACAAAAAAGAAAAAAAAAAAATCTTGCTTTTTTCCCACTTTCTGAAAGTTAAGAAAGTTCAGTTACAGATTTGCTCTTCTGAACTCTTTGGAAGTTTCTAGAAGGCCAGTGTTTGCTTGGGCTAAAGGGAAGTCTCTGTGTTCACCAGTGGCAGTAGTTAACACTGAACAGCCTGCCTGTCCCTGGAGGAGTGGTTACTGCCTAGAAGCTGAAGTTTTATTGGCCATTTTGGGTCATTTCTAAACTCCTTGATCTCTCTCTCTTAAAACCCCGCTGCCTCATGGTTTTGGCATCTTTCCAGGCTTGCTAGTTGTTGCTGAAGCACCTACCAAGGGGAGAAATCACTGAGAGAAGAAAAGGAGCCATTTTTGTGATTTTAAGTATTTTCTTCTGATTTTTTGTTAGGTTTTACTGCTTTGCCGCCTACTTTTTGGCATTTTCCGGCTTGCTAAAGTTTATATCTGTAACAGTAACAGTACTTGGAACACATCTAGAGCCTGTTTACTGCATTTCCTGTGTTGCATTTAATATAAAATCGTTTTTTTCTCTAAAGCTGCATTTTACCTGATTTTGGCCTAGCACTCAAGTGTGGGGTCATTTATTGCACTGTTGTGAATATTTTGTTGCTTGTGTATCTTTGCTACCTTTAAGCTACAACAAAAAAGAAAAAAAAAATCTTGCTTTTTTCCCACTTTCTGAAAGTTAAGAAAGTTCAGTTACTGATTTGCTGTTCTGAACTGTTTGGAAGTTTCTAGAAGGCCAGTGCTTGCTTGGGCTAAAGGGAAGTCTCTACATTCACCAGTGGCAGTGGTTAACACTGAACAATCTGCCTGTCCCTGGAGGAGTGGTTACTGCCCAGAAGCTGTAGTTTTATTGGCCATTTTGGGTCAATTCTAAACTCCTTGATCTCTCTCTCTTACTGTTCCAGGCTCCACAAAGTCTGCTTTTCACTTTTTCCCTTAGAACTGTTCAGACTCTCAAAGTGATCACTCTAGTCTCTTTCTAAAGCCCTGCACTTGCTCAGCTCTTATAAGGAAACACTAACTAACTAAAGCACTACACCCTCCTTGACTTCTCATAAATATTAGGCTCCCGATTGATCCTTCCTGATCAAGTGAAAAATCAGTTCCCTTCCCTAATCTGATCATTAAAAAGCAGTTCCCTATACTAATCTGGTATGTCCAAGGGTCAGTTTCAGGGTTACTCTCCAGTCCAGCTGGTGAATCTGGGAATTTGAGGCAATGTTACAATTGCCTTATGTGCACAGACAACCCTCTCCTCCTTCCAACAAACTATAATACATGTGAGAGATGCAGTTACACAGCCAAACTGGAGGCAGAGCTCTCTCAATCCAAGACTGGCACAGTCAGTCAGGAGGAAAAGGTAACCACCTGCACCACAAATCCAGTCTCGCACAGACCTATTGCATCTGCATACCCAACACATAAACACACAAAAACATACTCGGAGGCTCTAAATAAAAATCTGCCTAAACAGCAAAGACCTCCTAAGCAGATATCCAAGCAACAGCCACTCCTCAACAATACGCACAAATCACATATCTCACAAAATCAGTGTGCCTCACAGTCACTGGCTTTAAGGCCAAACAACACACCAGATACACTTGTTATAGGGGACTCTATTGTCCAGCACACTGATGTCCCACTCACCAGACTGAACAAAGAGAAGGTCACTGTAAGCTGCCTGTTGGGTGCCAGGATCCGCCACATAACGCAAGCACTCAGGTCACTCCAAAGCAAGTACAAGTATGACTCCATCATTGTCCATGCTGGTGTGAATGACCTGAGACGTACATCCCTGGACTACATGAAAAGAGACATAGAGGAGCTCTCTGATCATGTAGCCCAGGCTGGTATGACCCTGACCTTGAGTAGTATCTTGCCCTCACCAAAAATGATGCCACAGTATAAAGACAAAATGATCAGTTTCAACAACTGGCTAAAGTATTGGTGTCATTCAAAGGGGATCCAGTGTGTGTCAGCCTGGGATGACATGCTCGTCAAGCCACGTTGCTTCACTAGGGACGGCTTGCACCTGTCACTCTTAGGCTTTCGTATACTGGCCAAGGCTCTTGCCACCCCCAAAGTGCCATTTTTAGGCAAGGCTCAAAGGACAAACCCACCTCCATAGACAACCCAAAGATAAAAAAACTAAAGGTAATGCTGCTCAATGCCAGAAGTCTAAACCTCAAGATGCACGCACTTGAGGCTCTCCTCAGTATGGAGAAAATCGATGTCTGTGCAGTAACAGAAACCTGGTTCACGGCTCCTGAGAGCACCCCAGTACTACCAGGTTATAACTCATACCATGCTTTTCGGCCCCAAAACTCGGACCGAAGCACAAAAGGAGGGGGAGTATCTATATTCATCAAAGATACCTACACCTCCAGGTTAGTGGCACTGCACGAAGCATCGGAAACCATCCATGTGCAACTAACAGCGGGCAAAACTGCCTTTCAGTTTGTAGCCTGCTACAGAACACCCTCCCTATTACAGGAACCCCACTTGGCATTCCTGAGAACACTGGAGAATATGAAGGTCTCTCCAAACACTATGTTATTGGGTGACTTCAACTACCCAAACATTGACTGGGAAAACTACTCAAGCCCAAATGCCCTCACCCAATGGTTCCTTGAATTTATAAACTCTAATGCGATGGAACAACTGGTCACCACTCCCACAAGAGGGAACAACATATTGGACCTGGTCATCACCAACATGGGGACTCTATGTTCCACACCAGAGGTAAACCCCTCATTGGTAAGATCAGACCCTAAACAAATTTCCCTGGACATCCATATCCCATCCTCACCCCCAGCCAAGGAAATCACGGTAAAGAATTTTAAAAAGCCAACTTTGCACTTCTCAAGACTGAGGTGGAATCTTTCAAAGCCCCCGGGCCAGAGGATAATACAGCCCAATCCACAGAATCCTTTACAAATGCATTCTATGAGCACCTGCAGGAATGCATGGATCATGCTATCCCAAATAAAACCAAGACTCACTCCTCCAAAAACAGGAGACCTGTCTGATGGACCCCAGCCATAAATAAGCTATACAACAGAAGGAGGAAGCTACTACATGACAGAGCAAAATCCCAAAAAGGGAAGGCATCCCTGATCAGTGTTTGCAAGAAACTTTGATCCCTCATAAAATCATCAAAGGCCAGTTTCGAAAGAAAAATTGCCCTAGACACTAAAGATAATCACAAAGCCTTCTTTAGTTATGTCAGGAATATGAGTGGAAACTCCCAGATACGCTCTGAATTGTTGCATAACGGTACAAAATATATAATGAACCTACAGACATAGCCAACATCCTGGCAGACAGATTCAGCACAAACTTCTCCCCCCCTCCCCCCCCCAAAGGAGCAAATGCCTATCCCAACTGAATGTAACCTCCCTGACATCACAGATGAACAGGTGAAAGCTGCCCTCTCCAAAGCAAAAAACACAGCATCTATGGGACTGGACAGTATCCCAGGCTGTGTCTTACATGAGCTCCAAGAAGAACTTAACCCTCACATTAAGTCACTGTTCAAACTTAGCCTTACTACAGGATATGTACCAAAAGAATGGCATACAGCTAAAGTGGCCCCACTCAACAAAGGTGGTGCCACAATGGACCCCGGGAACTATCACCCCATAAGCCTGACTAGTCTGATCTGTAAAGCTATGGAGCGTATTATCATGGAACTCATAAACAAAGACATTGGGAGCCTCCAGACACTGGACCCTACCCAATTTGGCTTTGTTAAGGGCAGATCTTGCCTCTTAAACCTAGTTGATTTCTTTGAAACAGTTACCAAAGCCATAGATGAGGGCAAGGTAGTCCACACAGCCTACCTGGACCTCACAAAAGCCTTCGACACAATACCCCACTCGGGCATCATAAATAAGCTTACCAGCTTAAATATCAACCCCTATATCACAAGATGGGTTGCAAACTGGCTCAGGGATAGAATCCACATGGTCAGAATCGCAGGTGCCATGTTCGAATGCAAACCAGTTACAAGTGGCATCCCACAGGGCTCAGTTCTGGGACCTCTCTTGTTCGGTATATACTTCTCTGAGGTTCAGGCTAACACGGGGGGATTATGGTTGACAAAGTTCACAGATGACTGCAAACTGGGGGCCATAATCGAATCACCAGCCGACACAAGCATCCTCCAAAAGGGTCTCACAGAGATGGATGCTTGGTGCCAGAGCCACGGCCTCAAGCTAAATGCTAAAAAGTGCATAGTCATCCCCTTTGGGAAAAACAAGGTGCCCACAAATTACCACACAGGTGGTAATCCATTAAGTACGAAAGAAGTAATTAGAGATTTGGGGACCGACGTAGATAGTAATCTCTCCTTTGATAATCACGTTGCCAAAGTGGTTAGAAAGACCTTCTATATAGCCCACCTTATCACGAAGGATTCGCATCTAGATCAAGAGAAGTCATTGTGCCCCTCTACTCGCCACTCATCAGGCCCATAATTGAATACAATGCCCCGTTTGGGATGTACCTTACCCGACACCTGCAGCAACTGGAGAGACCCCAAAAGTACCTCACCAAGAGGATCATGGGCTACAAACAGATGTCCTATGCAGCTCGACTAAAGAAACTCCAGCTCTACTCAGTTGCTTACCGCCTACTCAGAGGTGATCTATGCCTGATGTACAAAGCCATGTCAAATCCAGAATTAATGGACATGCTCCATCTCAAAAAATCCAAGTCCCTTAGAGCTACATGCTCCAGGGACTTAAACCTCAGCACAAAAATAAATAGGACATGCTGGAGGGACACATTCAGTTCCCAGAGGCTCCTCTCACTCTGGAATAGAATCCCAATTCATGTTAGACATATCCCTTCGCTGACCCTCTTCAAGCGAAATCTGGATGCGTGGATGGGAAATCACAAATTCACCGCTGGGATCTCTACTGTGTCCCTGCTAGACAGAGGTACAGTAAGCTAATCTTAAAGGGTACCTTCTGTGACCTACTTTACAGAGACACAGTAGGCTAATCTAATAGGGAGGCGGAAGCCAAATACACTCTGGCTAGGCTTATAAATGCCTTAGGGCAGATAGCCTAGTATCTACTTATGAACCTATGAACCTATGAGTACAATGCCCCATTTGACATGTACTTCACTAGACATCTGCAACAACTGGAGAGGCTGCAAAAGTACCTCACAAAGATGATCCTAGGCCTTAAACAGTTGTCCTATATGGACAGACTCAAAAAACTCCAACTATTCTCTGTCTCATATTGCCTACTTAGAGGAGATCTCTGCTTGACTTACAAAGCCATATCTGACCCAGCTCTGTTAAAAATGCTACATCTAAAGGAATCCCAATCCCTCCATACCACACGCTGCAGAGACCTCAACCTCATTACCGCAATCAACAGAACATACTGGAGGGACAGGTTCATAACCCAGAGACTGCCCATGCTGCGGAATAGACTTCCCATACATGTCTAATAGAGCAGACCACTGGCCTTCTTCAAGAGAAATCTTGATGAGTGGATGGAAAACAGAAAATTCACCCCGCAGATCACTCCAGTGGCTCTACTCAACAGAGGCACTGGAAACTAATGTCGGGTGGCATGATGCCAAGGAAATCCTATGGGCTAAGCTTGTAAAGGCTCCAGGGCCATTAGCCTAGTACACACCTATGAACCTATGACCAGCACTTAAGTGCTGTATTAAGTAATACCAACAAAATGATGACAGCAAAAATGTTACTGCAGGCACTATCAGTAGACTTCTGCAGCACCTTACAAATTTTACCAAAATCAGATTTTAGCAATATAAGGAGTTATCTGCACTTTACCTTCAGCCTAGAAGTTTAGTCACATCAGGATACACATTATGCCAAATGGATAATGTAGGCCATTCATGAAAAGTATATATCAGATGTATATGCTAATCACAATTGGCATAGTAAAATAACTACAAATGTGGATCTACATTTGTCTCCACAACATTACAGGCAGCGACTATGCCAGTAAAGGCTTCCAAAGTCAGCTGTCAGGTGATGTGAAATATCTAACTTAAGAAATATACTGGAGGCCAAAAAGTAGATGAAATATATATTTTATATTTAAAATATATATATATGTGTGTGTGTGTGTGTGTGTGTGCCCCCTTCAAAACACCTAAACCCATAACATCTAATTTCATAACATTGAGACCAGAACATCTAAAACCCAAAACATCTAAAACTCATAACATTAAATTTAATAACATCTAACAGTACAAATCACATGAAAATAACATCCCCTCCACATATAATGATACCAAACTACCAAACACACTTTCTACTACGTTTCTACAGGGTGGCTTGATAAAGTGGGGTTAGGAAATTAACTTTTTCCCACTGTAGTGCGATCTTGGAGTTGGTATATTTAATTTACAGGGGGTGCAGGGGCTGCTTGCCCCCCTGCAGAAACGTAGTAAAATGTGTGTTTGGTAGTTTGGTGTCATCATATGTGGAGGGGATGTTATTTTCTTGTGATTTGTAGTGTTAGACGTTATGAAATTTGATGTTATGGGTTTTAGATGTTTTGGGTTTTAGATGTTCTGGTCTCAATTAGATGTTATGGGTTTTAGATGTTTCAAAGTACCTATATATATATATATATATATATATATATATATATATATATATATATATATATATATATATATATATATATATATATATATATATATATATATATATATATATATATATGTGTGTGTATAGGTTCATAGGTTCATAGGTTCATACTAGGCTATCTGCCCAAGGGCATTTATAAGCCTAGCCCATAGTTATGTGGCTTTCGCCACCCCTTTAGTTTGAATAAAACTATGCCTATCATTTTGCTGTGCCTCTGTCAAGCAGTGACACTGAAGTAATCCCTGGGGTATATCTGCAATCTCCCATCCATTGGTCAAGATTCCTCTTGAACAAGGCCAGAGAGGTGCTCTGCCTCACATGTACCGGGATTTTGTTCCACAGCATAAGGAGTCTCTGGGTGATGAATCTGTCCCTCCAGCACTTTCTATTTATAACCGTGTCAAGGTTTAAGTCTCCCGCCCTTGTGGTTCTGAGGGATCTAGATTTTTGAGGTGAAGCATATTCATCAAATCTGGGTTTGACATGGCCTTATATGTCAGGCACAGGTCACCTCTGAGCAGCGGTATGAGACTGAATAGAGCTGGAGTTCTTTCAGTCGGGCAGCATAAGACATATTTTTGAGACCCTTTATCCTTTTGGTGAGGAACTTTGGGGCCTTTCAAGCTGCAGCAGGTGTCTGGTCAGATACATTCGAACGGGCATTGTACTCAATCATAGGTCTAATGAGTGATGAGTACAGGGGGACGATGACCTCCCTTGATCTAGATGTGAATCCTTCATGATCAGGTGGGCTGATATAGAAGGTTTTCCTAACTACTTTAGCAACATGAGTGTCAAACGAAAGGCTACTGTCAACCTGGGTCCCCAGATCCCTGATGACTTTTTCTGTGCTCAGTGGATTGCCACCTATATGGTAGCTAGGGGTAACCTTGTTTTTCCCGAAGGATATGATTATGCATTTTTGGCGTTTAACTTCAGGCCATGGCTCTGGCACCAGTTATCCGTTTCTGTGAGGCCCTTCTGGAGGATATCTGTGTCAGATGTGTTTTCGACTATGGCGCCCAGTTTGCAGTTATCTGCAAACTTTGTCAGCCATAACCCTCCTGTGTTTGCTTGTACTTCAGAAAAGTAGATGCCGAACAAGAGTGGACCCAGGACTGAGCCCTGTGGGACACCACTTGTTACAGGCTTTGAGTCTGACATGGCTCCAGCAACACTGACCCTGTGGGTTCTGTCACTTAGACAGTTTGCAACCCATCTTGTGATGTATGGGTTTACATTCAAGCTGATGAGTTTTTCGATGATACCTGAGTGGGGTATTGTGTCGAAGGCCTTTGCCAGGTCGAGGTAGGCTGTATGGACTGCCTTTCCCTCATCAATGGCCTTGGTGACTGTCTCGAAAAAGTCAACCAAGTTTAAGAGGCAGGATCTGCCTTTGACAAAGCCAAACTGGGTTGGATCCAAAGTTTCCCCTGCAGAGTTTTACATTTCAAAGCTTTGAATTGAAGGGGCTTTTCCCTGGGAAATACCTGAGGTGGGGTTTCCAATTGGAATTTTTTTCAAGGGGTCCCCTCTTTTTTGCCAAGGGGGTCGGGGGGGGGCTAAAAGGGGGCCCCTTGCTGTTTGTTTTGTTTTGATTTTAATATTAAAGTATCATGCTGTTTTAGAACTACGACTAAACACTAAAGTGAACATTATTTCTTGGTGGATTCTATCCTTTTTGGTTACCAGTTGTTTTAAAGTTCAGTTACAGATTTTCTGTTCTGAACTGTTTGGAAGTTTCTAGAAGGCCAGTGTTTGCTTGGGCTAAAGGGAAGTCTCTGTGTTCACTAGTGGCAGTAGTTAACACTGAACAGCCTGCCTGTCCCTGGAGGAGTGGTTACTGCCTAGAAGCTGAAGTTTTATTGGCCATTTTGGGTCATTTCTAAACTCCTTGATCTCTCTCTCTTAAAACCCGGCTGCCTCATGGTTTTGGCATCTTTCCAGGCTTGCTAGTTGTTGCTGAAGCACCTACCAAGGGGAGAAATCACTGAGAGAAGAAAAGGAGCCATTTTTGTGATTTTAAGTATTTTCTTCTGATTTTTTGTTAAGTTTTACTGTTTTGCCGCCTACTTTTTGGCATTTTCCGGCTTGCTAAAGTTTATATCTGTAACAGTAACAGTACTTGGAACACATCTAGAGCCTGTTTACTGCATTTCCTGTGTTGCACTTAATATAAAATCGTTTTTTTCTCTAAAGCTGCATTTTACCTGATTTTGGCCTAGCACTCAAGTGTGGGGTCATTTATTGCACTGTTGTGAATATTTTGCTGCTTGTGTATCTTTACTACCTTTAAGCTACAACAAAAAAGAAAAAAAAAACAAAAAAACTCTTGCTTTTTTCCCACTTTCTGAAAGTTAAGAAAGTTCAGTTACAGATTTGCTGTTCTGAACTGTTTGGAAGTTTCTAGAAGGCCAGTGCTTGCTTGGGCTAAAGGGAAGTCTCTACGTTCACCAGTGGCAGTGGTTAACACTGAACAATCTGCCTGTCCCTGGAGGAGTGGTTACTGCCCAGAAGCTGTAGTTTTATTGGCCATTTTGGGTCAATTCTAAACTCGTTGATCTCTCTCTCTTACTGTTCCAGGCTCCACAAAGTCTGCTTTTCACTTTTTCCCTTAGAACTGTTCAGACTCTCAAAGTGATCACTCTAGTCTTTTTCTAAAGCCCTGCACTTGCTCAGCTCTTATAAGGAAACACTAACTAACTAAAGCACTACACCCTCCTTGACTTCTCATAAATATTAGGCTCCCGATTGATCCTTCCTGATCAAGTGAAAAATCAGTTCCCTTCCCTAATCTGATCATTAAAAAGCAGTTCCATATACTAATCTGGTATGTCCAAGGGTCAGTTTCAGGGTTACTCTCCAGTCCAGCTGGTGAATCTGGGAATTTTGAGGCAATGTTACAATTGCCTTATTTATTTTATTTATTTTATTTTACATTTATTTTTATTTTATTTTACATTTGTTGACCGGGCTAGTCTAGCTGGATCAAAGTCCATTTTCAGTAGAGGCCCGGGGAGAAAAGCTCCACAGATAAAAGCAAGGTAAATTATAAACAAGTACAATACACTTATGAGACTGGCAATGAGCAAAATACAATGATATTAGTCCAGGTATGGTTGTACAAATCTAAGAAAAAGCAAATAATACCAACTATGCATTTAATACTTTCATACTTCTTTTTGAAGTTCAAATGTAATGGATAGTTATAAAAACATTAATTGTTAATTAATATTTTTTTTTTTTTTTTTGCACAGACAACCCTCTCCTCCTTCCAACAAACTATAATACATGTGAGAGATGCAGTTACACAGCCAAACTGGAGGCAGAGCTCTCTCAATCCAAGACTGGCACAGTCAGTCAGGAGGAAAAGGTAACCACCTGCACCACAAATCCAGTCTCACACAGACCTATTGCATCTGCATTCCCAACACATAAACACACAAAAACATACTCAGAGACTCTAAATAAAAATCTGCCTAAACAGCAAAGACCTCCTAAGCAGATATCCAAGCAACAGCCACTCCTCAACAATACGCACAAATCACATATCTCACAAAATCAGTTTGCCTCACAGTCACAGGCTTTAAGGCCAAACAACACACCAAATACACTTGTTATAGGGGACTCTATTGTCCGGCACACTGATGTCCCACTCACCAGACTGAACAAAGAGAAGGTCACTGTAAGCTGCCTGTTGGGTGCCAGGATCCGCCACATAATGCAAGCACTCAGGTCACTCCAAAGCAAGTACAAGTATGACTCCATCATTGTCCATGCTGGTGTGAATGACCTGAGACGTACCTCCCTGGACTACATGAAAAGAGACATAGAGGAGCTCTCTGATCATGTAGCCCAGGCTGGTATGACCCTGACCTTGAGTAGTATCTTGCCCTCACCAAAAATGATGCCACAGTATAAAGACAAAATTATCAGTTTCAACAATTGGCTAAAGTATTGGTGTCATTCAAAGGGGATCCAGTGTGTGTCAGCCTGGAATGACATGCTCGACAAGCCACGTTGCTTCACTAGGGACGGCTTGCACCTGTCACCCTTAGGCTTTCGTATACTGGCCAAGGCTCTTGCCACCCCCAAAGTGCCATTTTTAGGCAAGGCTCAAAGGACAAACCCACCTCCATAGACAACTCAAAGATATAAAAACTAAAGGTAATGCTGCTCAATGCCAGAAGTCTAAATCTCAAGATGCATGCACTCGAGGCTCTCCTCGGTATGGAGAAAATCGATGTCTGTGCAGTAACAGAAACCTGGTTCACAGCTCCTGAGAGCACCCCAGCACTACCAGGTTATAACTCATACCATGCGTTTCGGCCCCCAAACTCGGACCGAAGCACAGAAGGAGGGGGAGTATCTATATTCATCAAAGATACCTACACCTCCAGGTTAGTGGCACTGCACGAAGCATCGGAAACCATCCATGTGCAACTAACAGCGGGCAAAACTGCCTTTCAGTTTGTAGCCTGCTACAGAACACCCTCCCTATTACAGGAACCCCACTTGGCATTCCTGAGAACACTGGAGAATATGAAGGTCTCTCCAAACACTATGTTATTGGGTGACTTCAACTACCCAAGCATTGACTGGGAAAACTACTCAAGCCCAAAATATATATTCTATATTTAAAAATATATATATATGTGTGTGTGTGTGTGCCCCCTTCAAAACACCTAAACCCATAACATCTAATTTCATAACATTGAGACCAGAACATCTAAAACCCAAAACATCTAAAACTCATAACATTAAATTTAATAACATCTAACAGTACAAATCACATGAAAATAACATCCCCTCCACATATAATGATACCAAACTACCAAACACACTTTCTACTACGTTTCTGCAGGGTGGCTTGATAAAGTGGGGTTAGGAAATTAACTTTTTCCCACTGTAGTGCGATCTTGGAGTTGGTATATTTAATTTACGGGGGGTGCAGGGGCTGCTTGCCCCCCTGCAGAAACGTAGTAAAATGTGTGTTTGGTAGTTTGGTGTCATCATATGTGGAGGGAATGTTATTTTCTTGTGATTTGTAGTGTTAGACGTTATGAAATTTGATGTTATGGGTTTTAGATGTTTTGGGTTTTAGATGTTCTGGTCTCAATTAGATGTTATGGGTTTTAGATGTTTCAAAGTAGACCTATATATATATATATATATATATATATATATATATATATATATATATATATATATATATATATATATTATGTGTGTATGTATGTGTGTGTACTTATTTATAACTCTCTCTCATATATATATATATATATATATATATATATATATATATATATATATATATAAATATATATATATATATATATATATATATATATATATATACATATAGAGGGAGAGAGATATGTATTAATGACAAGAGTACTACAGTTCACTAAGTGAAAAGTTGGTAATGCAGGCAATGATATTGTAAGTACAGGATGACATGTAGATGCAGCCAATGGCCAGGAGTTGCCCAATGTGGTAGCAGGCCTTGCTTCAATTACACCAGCCCTCATATGTGGGAATCAAAGATAGAAATAGTTGCTGCAGAAGTCTGTGGGATGTGTGCAACTTAAATGCCAGTCTGTAGGGTAACCCTGTCACACAAGAAATCAAGGTCTGCTTACGTCTCAGTATAGTGGTCTCTGGGACATTCCAGGACCACATAACAGACACAGTAGGGGTGTCCTGGGTAGCTGCATGTCTCAGTCAGTTATGTGCCACAAGATACATGAATGTACTAATTTCTCAAGCACATTACAGAAACAGTAAACTGACATGGTCCATTTATATGGTGTAGCCATTCTCTGTCATGTCCTTGGTGAAATAGACTCTGCTCATATGTCAGTAAAAACCCTGTAGGTGAAGAATTTCAGTACCTGTTTAAACATAAGGGTGGACATCGTTCAGCTGTCATGTAACCTGCTTAGCAGATTTCATTATCTTAAACCACACAGAATCATATGTTGGTAGTTTACATGTTGCCACAATATGGAGGCAGAGTTAGTGGAAGGTCTCATTTCAGAAGGTCATCGGCTAGGTATATACAACTGTATGTCAATGTATATGTGTGTACATTCACAAGATTGTGACCTGCATTAATTAATGTTAAATATAAAAGATACAGAAACGATTTACTTCAGTCATGGCTGATTAAACCCTTGAGGGTTTCATATACACCTACTTATGACACGTAGCACAAAGCACACCATGACAAGAAGCATCACTGAGACTTTGTTGTGCTGAAAGCCTAATTCAAGTGTCTGGATTCCTCTTGGGTACAGTGCAGTATGTACCACAAAAAGCTGTGAAGATGGTCAGTGTGTGCAAAACATTGCACATAATGTTAATGGCTGACCACTGAGGCTTACCAGCATGTGGTGTTAGTGGACCACTGAACAAGAACAATCACAGCAACAACCAGTAGCTGTGGAATGTAGAGGTGAGATACCAGCTTGACATGGACACTGGCAACTTGGTAAAGTCCAGTTCACATCTATGAGACATGACAAGCCACAAGTACACACATGCACAGAGGAACATGTGATGGTAAGCTAGGCATGGTGACTGCCCATAACAACATATAACAGGCACATGTGCATGTGTGACCTGCACAAGCTGCTATTATACACGTTTATAGCATGCATCAAGATGCATGTATAAAGTGTACATAATAAAGTCATAGATCTGTTGTTATTGGCTGTACATGCAGGTAGGCGGTAGAGAGTGTATATGACCACAAGATGCTAACCTTTTTTTATTTTGTTCTATTTCATTTTATTTTATTTTATTTATTCGTCCGTTGTTGTCCAGGTTAGTCCCACTAGGCTAGTAGCCTCTTCTCAGTCACATTCTCCTTCTTCTCATCTTTTTTCCAAATCTCAACCTCGTCTGCCTTATTGTTAAGCTTCATGTTTGAACTTTATTTACCTCAATTCCTAATGCTGTTGGGATTGAGATGGTTAGAACACATCTCATTAAGAGATCTGATTGGACTATCCACCGGATTGAGTTGGTTTGCTCTTTCCTTGACCTTATTCTTAACAATACACATATGAACCTATGACCAGCACTTAAGTGCTGTATTAAGTAATACCAACAAAATGATGACAGCAAAAATGTTACTGCAGGCACTATCAGCTGTATAGACTGAGTTCTGCAGCACCTTACAAATTTTACCAAAATCAGATTTTAGCAATATAAGGAGTTATCTGCACTTTACCTTCAGCCTAGAAGTTTAGTCACATCAGGATACACATTATGCCAAATGGATATTGTAGGCCATTCATGAAAAGTATATATCAGATGTATATGCTAATCACAATTGGCATAGTAAAATAACTACAAATGTGGATCTACATTTGTCTCCAGAATACAACCAGTACACTTGCGACTATGAAGGAGGACATAATTTTTAGTTTAATACAATTGATTGCAAGAAATAAGAGAGGTGGGAACATTGTGCAGAGTACTTGCGTTTGTTGAGATGAAATGGATTGTTAAGTTGAAAGCTAACAGTTTGCCTGGTTTAAACGGCTTCCAAAGTCAGCTGTTTCATCTTTAAGCTGGTTATGTTGACCAGATCATTTATTCTAGTTTTATTTTACTTTTTTGTTCATTACCAGGCTTTAGTGGCTGCTTGTGTGCTTTTTCCTTTGAGTAATCATTTATGCATTTGTAAGTATGATGGAAATGGGTTATCCTGTTTATGCACATGTGCAAAGAGGGTATGTAGGGGTAATATGTAAAACGCATAACTAAGATATTAAGGTAGAAACATCAGTGTGGGAATGTACAGACAATTGTGCACTCATGGCATACAGTACAGGGCCCCTGTTGTAGCAGGAAGTAGTAGTCCATTAAAGCAACAAAAACTGACAAGCCAGAAAAGAGCCATGAAGATGATATTGAGGATAATAATGAAATTGTGTACCATTACTATTATGCAAGAAGCACAGAATTTCTACATTTAAGATGTTTGAAAAGATTAAGAGAGAATTTATAAGAAAGAAAAATACTTGCACAAGAAAAACTGTTAAAAGCTTCAAATGCAAATCTGTGTTCATCAAAATGACAGATTCATGAAATCATTATCTAGAGCAAGAAACCTTGGGCCGTTTGGGAAAAGAAGTGACTTGAGGAAGTATCTTGATATAAAGAACAAAACCTAGAGATTTTTGAAAGGCATTAAAAAAACATGAATGTGGGAAAGAAAGAGAGATCTGTTATGGCACACTATTTATGTAAAGAGGAAAGCCAAACTAATTAATACAAAAAAAAAAACAGCTCTACAAATATTTGAAGAGAAATTTAGGCAAAAGCACCCAGGCATGAAAAATTTCACAATATAAATAATAAATAAAGAAATAAAATCATAAAGAAGGAATGTAAAATGGAAGAGTAGTAAAGCATAAGTTAAACAGATAACAGCTGAAGTTAAAGAATACCTGCGAAGTGAAGGATTTCCTGTCGAAAGTCTAACAGGATATGTCAAAGCATAATGCAACAATGAGTCACAAAAGTAAGGAGAAACAGGTGGAGTGTGAGATATCTGAAGAAAAAACATAGACATGGGAATGAAAAAGAGAATTTACATGATGCAATGTTTATGCAAATGAGAAAGCAAAACTAATTAATAAAAAAGCAGCACCAATGATACTTGAGGAGGAATACAGATACATATGGAAAATTTCACAATTCAAAAAAAAAAAAAGAAGAAGAAGAAGAAGCAAACAAGGGGGGGGGGGTGAAAAGAAAAAAATGATTAGTAATGGAGAAGTTAAGGAAATGGAAACTGAAGTTATGGATTACCTGCAAGGTGAAGGATTTAGTGTAGAAAATCCAACTCTGCTAATGCCACGGCATAATGGAACAATGAGTCCCCAAATAAAGTAGAGGCAGGTGGAATGGGAAGCATCTGATTACTTGACACATGAATGTACTCTGCAGCCTTCAGTAGGTAACTAGTACAAAAGTTCAGCTGGAGTTATACAACAAGGGGAGGAGCAGGAAACAGTGGCAACTCTGATGCAACCAATGTTGTACAGTGATAGGCCAATGAGTTCCCATATGAAAGCGCAATAGATGAAGTAGGATACAGCTGAAGAGAATATGTCACAGGAAGATGTTCTAGAACTTTCTGCAGAATGCCTAGAGGAAACAGGGAATAAAGAATGTGTCCTCAGTTTAGAAGAAAATGATCTAAGGGAAGAGTTGTTTGATTTTAATATAGATGAATAGGCATATTAAGACTGATGAAAGAAATAGATTACAGAACGTCATTAAGACCCAAAATGTTAGAAGTTTGATGAAACAAATGAACACAGTAATCAAGATTATTGACAAAAATTCATGTGATATAACAGAAATAAATAGGATATATTAAAGTGCAGCTAAAATAATAACAGATGAAGTCTTATCAAAATACAGCGTAGTAGGGGCAAGGAAAGGAAGAAATCAAACACTATAATGGATGTATTGAATAGAGAAAACTATAAAGCAGTTAAGACAAGAAGTGCCACCGTAAGAAGAGTATAGAGGAGGGAACAGATCAACAAAAATACTTAGATAAAGAAAGACATGATAAAATTAACTTGCAGTATTAGAACAAACTAGGATCTATCATACACTATTGCAAATAATAAACTAAAGATATCAGCACAGGCAGAACATCTTAGAAGCTATACAGATAAATATAAAGTAAAAATGCAAAATAAACAATTGTTTATGACCCAAAATATGTTTTATAGAGAATTGTGAAGCAAAGCAAAAGGAATAGAAAGACCACCGAAAAAAGAAGAAATACATTTTGGAGAAATATCTATGAAGACCATGTGGAACATAACAAAGATGCTGAATGGACAGAAGACGTAAAAGAAACTTGTCAAGGCACAGAATATGAAATAAAATGAAGTAACAAGAGAAACTGAAACAAAATTTAAAAAAAAAAAACTCCTAAAAAGAAAAGCACAGGCCCAGATGTAGTATCTACTATAACTTCTGGATAAAAGTATTAACATCTTTACATGAAGAATTAGCCCTGAGTTAGAACTACTTATATGCACACACCAAACAGACATCAACCTGGTTAACAACAAGAAAAACAATACTCCTTCTTAAGAGTGAACCTGCAAGCTATCCTAAAAACTATATATCAAAGATCATGCCTCCTGACGAATAAACTGTATACTGGAATTGATGCCAACAGAGTTTATAGTCATTTACAAGAAAACTCAATCATGATAATGGAACAAATGCACATTTGTTGTTAAACAAAGTCATAAGGGACAATTGTGAAAAGGGGAAGAATCTAAGTACGGCATGCATAAATTACAAAAATGTATTTGACAGCATCCACATTCATGGACAAAGGAGTGCTTACAAATATATAAGATTCACCCTACATTGATCAGTTACATTACAATGGCCATGAAATAGTGACAAACTACATTGCAGCTAAGCCAAGAGAAAAATTCATTAGAAGATATTCCAGGGTGACTGTCAATGCTCCTCTTTTGTCTTGTCCTTAACCCATGAAGCTATCTACTTAACAGATTATGTCATGGTTTCAGTTTGGCTCCAAGAAAACAACAAAGTATAAACACTTCTCATCTTCTTTTTGTTGATATTACAAACCTGTATATTTAATCAGTTGAGGAGCTGAAAGGTTAACTGAAAGTGGTCAAAACATTCTCACATGATATGTGAATGTCATTTGGTCTTGATATTTGTGCAAAAGCAACATTTAAAGCAGAAAAGCTGCATCACCAAGAAAATATCAGTCTGTGACAGGAATGTGATATAAAGGAACTTGAGCAGGAGGGAGTGTATAAATATTGGGAATTGGTGAAGGATTGACAATAAAATACAAACAAATGTGAACAAAACTTAGTAAGAAATATTTCAAAAGACTAAAATCAATAGTGAAAACAGCCCTGATATCTAGGAACAACGTCTAGGCTATAAACCAATTTGGTCTTCCTGTTCTAACTTACAGTTTTTATTTTATTTTATTTATTTTATATTTGTTGACCGGGATAGTCCGTCTGGGTGTGAGCCCATTTTCAGAGGAGGCCTGGAGAGAAAAGCACCATTAAATAGAATTTCACAGAAATATTTAGAGACAATAAAGAAAGTAAAATATACAATAGGCACTTTAGTGAAAATGAGAAAATCATTACAATATAGTAAAGTTTTATATGTGTATATATATATATATATATATATATATATATATATATTTTTTTTTTTTTTTTTAGGGCAGGGGTCCATCTTTAGTAGATCATTTGAGCATCCTTTAATACATGTACATATGTATACCCTTACAAAAGAAAAGAAATTATCAAATTATACTCTTATTTTAGGCAGCTGATAGGTGGTGTTAACAAGTGGGAGTGGGGTATACATGGAGACTATACAATTTAGGGGATGAAATTTGATGTGGCCTGATATATATATATATATATATATATATATATATATATATATATATATATATATGTGTGTGTGTGTGTGTGTGTGTGTGTGTGTGTGTGTGTGTGTGTGTGTATGTATGTGTGCATTTAGCCATGCAAATACAGCAGTGCTGAGAAACAGCTATACAGCTCTGACTGATAAACAGAATCTGCTAAACATACTGGAGCATCAGGTAGATGTAGTACCATATGTATCTACTATGAATAGAAGGAAGCACAACCGTCATCAATACCATAGAATGGTAGGGGACATACTGCCATGGTGGAAAGTGGCAATATGTGGCATACATTATCTCAAATCAAGATGTCCGCATTACCATGCACTACCAAATTTGTGGGTGCACTAGCAAGATAGGAGCGGAAATTTAACTGATGCAATTGTGGAGTGTCACTATTGCTACTGGATGGGATGGAGGAAAGTGTTGATGCAATAGTGTTGCTGGGTACGGGACATGTATTTCATTTATTTATTTATTTATTTATTTATCTATACTTTGTTGACTGGATATGATACTGATTAAACAGGAACATTTTCAGGCTCGGCATAAACTGAGACAAAGCAAGAGGTGCATGTGTGAAGACATTAAGTAAAATATAGAATTAGTCAAAGATGAATATTTCAAATCACTAAGAGAAGACAATATTATGCAGTGGTGAACTTAGTAACCATTGGTAGAGAAATAGGTTCTATAGGAGCATTTCTGTTACTCATCGAACTTTTTGTGTGGCATTCTACAGGCTGGGCAATGGAACAATTGCCACAGACAGCATGATTAAGGCAAAGCAGTTTTCTGCCCCCTAGGCAAACAAGCCATAATGCCAGTTAGTTTAAAATTCACACATAAAACACTCTGAGTCTGCACATTCAGTGCTGGCAGGTCCTGCTGTATATACTGTGTAATGCCAACCATACTGTCTACATGCTGTTGAGTTATAACCATGAAGTTTATATGGCAACATTCACAACTGTAATGAATCATGACCAGTTGGTGCATGACATGATCAATGGGCAGCACCAGAGCATTGTGAGCTACATGGATATGGTGATGCACCAACTGTTTTGGCTGCAGGGGCAGGTAGAGACTCTCAAAGATCCATGCACAGCAGCAGCACTTGACATTCTCCTCCTTAGCTGTCAGAGTATCAATGGCATCAGTTGAAACTTGCTGCCACAATGACTGGCTGCTGTGCCATCTGTAGTCACTGTGGCTGCTGTGTGTGTCTTTGCACACTATCCCCTTACAGTGTTTCCTCTGTGTCATAGATTAGACTGAGTGTATCTTCATCATTACCCTCTATATCAAGATCCATAGGAGGGGTGGAGAGAGCACTTGTAGAGTAAAATATATGAAGGGGCAAAAATCAAAGCAATGCAGGCAAGCTCTTAACCATACATACTATTACCGGGGCAGTTACCATGTATGCCAATAGAGATATGCTTAATAAATGACTGTTCACAACCAGCCAAAGAGACAATATGCAATAGTTAGTTTGCAATAAGCACAGTAATGTACAGAGTCACACCAACCTGAAACAGACACAAGCCTTGTTACCAGCCAACTTAAGTATGAGGTATGGACAGATGACTTGAGATAGATGTATTAAGAACATGTGACAAGTATACAGGGCAAGGACTAAAAGCATAACAATGCCTGTAGTACTGGTATGTCAAAGTTGTAAAAAGTCACATAGTATGGTGACTGAAAAGAAGGAATACAGTATATGCATCTATCCTGCTTACATATATGTGTACTGTATATGAAGTGAATACCTGTGCCCCTACACACTAGACAGTAGGCAACATATCTGGACAGCACACAGGAACACTGGCTGTACCAGAAGAAATACAAATGTGTGAATATCAGAAATGAGGCAAGAATGCAAATGATAGGTGCATAAGTATATTAAGCAAAGCAATGTGGGAATGCAGTGCAACAGGAGTATATGTAGAAACAGGCTGGAAAGCCCTCCTGCAATAAAATAATTTGAGCAGAAAATGAATACTGACAGCCAACACACAGATTTATAGCTCACTTCCTTCTAAACAGGAAAGGAGAAGTCTGAGCAGTCAGTGGCCCAAAGATATCTGCCAATACAGTATCCAATGGTTGCAGCTGACATACACATTTGGACATATAAACCACCATTACAGGTCTCAGTGATAAGCAATCCATAGAACATGATAGAAAGGTGGGGCAGTCATAAAGAGATGCAAGTATTTCAGGATGTCACTGTCGACTGTTTGGATTTGGAAATATAGTCTGAGGGCCATACTTATGTATGGCAGCAATGAATATGGAACAGGTCTGGAAATATCAGATGGTTGATTATGACATAAACATTTCCAGGTGGATGCAAATGCCCATGGAAAACAAACACAGGCATATCTCTTGCAACTCAGAGTAGACAGGAATACAAAAGCAGTTAGTACATACAATAAAAGTAACATACACTTGTAGATGACTGACAAATCCTGGTGAAAGCTGATGCTCATTGAAAACACTCATGACAAACTTCCAGAAATGTAAAATGAATGTGCATATAAAAGGAGGCAGTGACACTCAGTACTATGGAAATACATCAATTATACAATGACCCCCCCCCCCCATTAATATTCCAAAATGTGCACATGGATTGGTCAGCATGCACATTGTAAATCAAAGACTTATACTAATGGAAAAAGGTCCGGTCGCCCAGACTTTTTCTATTAGTATAATCTCCGTTGCTTTTTAGAAACTGTCTCACTATGTTAAAAGAGTTTAACATAGCAAGACAGCTTTAAAAAAGCAACGGAGATCTTCCTTTCTCTGTTGCTTTTTTAAGGCTGTCTCACTATGTTAAACTCATTTAACATAGCGAGACGGTTTCTAAAAAGCAACAGAGATCTTGCTTTCACCGTTGCTACCACCCACAGCTCTGATGTACTGCGTAAGCATACGCATGCGCAGTACATCAGAACTGCTGCAGAATACTAGACAGCTGCGAAAGGGTAGTACGGAGGCATTATACAATGCCATTATTTAAGAAAAGTAAGTATATTTTTTCTTAAATAATGTCTTTGTATAATAGCAATAACCCACTTCTGAGTGTGGGTAATGCTAGATTTACCCATGGTTGTCTGTTTGGCCACTCGGGCTTCACCCTCATGACCAAACCACATCAACCATGGGTAAATTCAGCATTACCCACACCCAGGCATGGGTTATTGCTTAATTATCATATAGTTGCAGATGACATACATATCTAAGGATAGACACACAAATATAAAGTTATTAAAGTATCTGATACATTTACCCAAAATGTATTTATTTAACATTTGTTTACCAGGAAACTCCGACTTGGAACAAGTAAATTTTCAATGGAGGTCCGGGGAGAAATCCTCCAGATGCATGTCTTTGTAACGTGGGAGGAAACCAGAGTGCCCAGAGGAAACCCACACAAATGCAGGGAGGACATGCAGATGCCACACAGAAGGAACCCCAGCCAAGAATCAAACCAGGGAACCTCTTGCCATGAAGTGACAACACTAACCGCTGCATCACTGTGCCATCTGAAACTTCCATGAAACAATGTGTCTGAGCAGTAGCTGACTCAGATACTAATATTAGGTGTGGAAAACAGGTGTACACCATTAGCAACTGTTTAAGTGCTTTTCACACAATCCCTTAATCATGAGGATAATTAGCATCAAATGCCATTGTAATGGTATGACTGCGTTTTATATACTTTCTCTTCTTAAATGCATTGCTATCTGAAATTATAGTTTACACATAAAGGCAGAATGTGCTCATGCAAGGTTTTATTGCTAAAGAAAAATTAGTTTAAAATAAAAAGAATGCTGAATGCAATTTTAATGCTTTATAATGTGATAACCAGATCCGGGTCCAGCACTATTCAGCCTAGGCAGTTGCTTAGGGCCCACTGGTTGTTGTTGGTGGTGGTGATGCACAACATTAATTTAATCAAAATTAAAATGCATTATTTATTTATTTATTTATCTGTGTTTACCAGGAGAGCCTGACTGGGATGTACCCTTTTTCAGAGGAAGCCAGAGGAGAAAAGCTCCATTTGTCTGTGCTATAGAACGTAGACTATATTAAATTGATACATTCGAGAACAATGTTAAGCAGAATTAGTAGATACATACATATATGTACATATAATACAACAGTATTTGATTGAAATTCATGTTCATAGCTTCATAAGTTCATAGGTCTTTACTAGGCTAATGGCCACAATGACCCTTTTAAGCATAGCCATGCATCCCAAATCTCTGACAAGTTCTGATACCCTTGATAAGTGCAAGCATGGGAAAGGTTACCTGTGTCCATTAGAAACATAGGTGCCAAAGCAGGGATGAATTTCTGGTTTCCCATCCAATTGTCCAAGTTGCACTTGAATTGGCTTAGGGAGGAACTCTGCTTCACATGGATGGGGAGCCTGTTCCATAGATAGGGTAGTCTCTGGTATACATACCTATCTCTCCAGCAGGTCCTAGTTATATCACAGGCAAGGTTTAAGTCTTTAGAATGGGTAATTCTGTTTGTTTTGTGGATATGCAGGAGGTCCATCAGAGTGGGGTCTGACAATGCCCTGTATGCTTGACATAGATATCCCCTCAAAAGCCTGTAGGAGACAGAATACAAGGATAGGGCCTTGAGGAGGTCTGCATAGGACATTTTACTTATGCCCTGTATTATTTTAGTGAGAAACCTCTGTGGACATTCCAACTGTTGATATACCTACTTAGGTACATACCAAATGAGGCATTGTACTCAATGATAGGTCTGATGAATGCCAAATACAGTGGAACAATGACTTCCTTGGACTTAGATGCCATACCTGTTTTATAAGTTGCGCAACATAGAATGACTTCTTCACCATTGTAGACACATGATGGTCAAAGGCTAGATTATTATCTATGTGTGTCCCTAAGTCCCTGACTACTGGGTCCGCTCTAATGGGTGTTTAGTCAATATGATAGTTATCAGGGATGGATTACTTCGCAAAGGATACTATTATGCATTTCTTAGCATTTAATTTTAGTCCATAACCTTGACACCAGTTGTTTGTCTGTGTCAGCCTAGATTGGATATATTCATTATGTATATATAAATAATTGCTTGAGATTTTGATTTACAATGAGACATAGAAGTTAACAGTTAAACTAAAATTAATGAAAGAGATCTTAACTCTGAGTTTAAGTATCATGTAGCGAGTGACTGACAATGATCTCTGAATGATCCACAATCCTCTGTTGATGTTAGTTAATTTTTTCATTGACTTCTAACAAATGTGTTTGTTTTGCAATTGCTACCCTTATGCCGTGGTATCAGATAGAATACATTAAGGGTAGCAATTAATGCTGTGTTGTCAGATAGAATTTGCTGTAACAGCCCTGTTATCCTCAAATGAGAATGTCACTGACTGATACATGATCAGTGCCATTTGCAGAGGCTGCCATGTTACTAGTTTTCTCATATGATGTTTTTGAACAATGATAGATATAAATCACAGGCTCACTTTACATCCCTAACTCATAACAGAAAACAGAAAAGTATAATTTTTTGCTAAAACCACATGAACAGTGTGATTATAATTAGGAAAAACAGATAATGCCAAGTTAGTGATGCAGATGAATAAAGATTTGACTGTGGGTCAGTTAGCAGTTCTGGAAGCTTGATGGTGCTGTAGAGGTGGATAGACATGGTCATTTTGGGAAGGACAAGCCAGATGGCAACATCACAGAACTAGGGAGGTGCAGAATAAAAAAGACCAACAACAAATTATTAAAGACTAGGCCACATGACATGTGGAGCACATGATTAAGTATTTTTATTAGTTTGCATTCCTGAACTTGTCTCCCTAAAGTCTACTTTGCCTCTTCCCCATTTAGTTTATTATATCTTGTACCTCAGTAACGGTGAGTTCAGTTTTAGATTAAAACTTATTTTATTGTTATTTTTAAGGCAACCATTATTATAAAGGCTTAGGAACAGTAAGAATAACTTCTGCAATACAAATTGTCTTTCAAATAGCCCTTGCAACTCTAATGTATATGTGATACATCTCTGGCAATTGCAATCAAGTAAACCGCATAAAAGGAAATAACCTCCAGCAAGTAGGAAGCCACACTAATGTATGAAGAATGTTAAAAATATTTAGCATGAGGAAGATACACAAGGTTAAGCGCTTGTGTCCTGTTCATGTGTTGTAGGACTTCATCATCAGAGTAACTCTAAAATATACATATCAGCTTATATAAACTCTTTAATTAATTAATTAACCAGCTTGGGTTTGTGAAGGGCCGATCTTGTCTCCTGAATCTGATTGACTTCTTCGAATCAGTCTCCAGAGCTGTAGACGAGGGTAAGGCAGTCCACACAGCCTATCTGGACCTCGCCAAGGCCATTGACACCATCCCCCATTCTGGAATCATAGATAAACTTACTAAGCTGGGCATAAATCCCTACGTCACACAATTGGCTGCTAACTGGCTTACTGACAGAACCCAGACAGTAAAAGTAGCCGACTCCAAATCCAGCTCCAGACAAGTGACAAGTGGAGTACCTCAGGGTTCAGTCCTGGGACCACTCTTGTTTGGCATCTACTTCTCTGAAGTACAGGCCAACACTAAGGGACTCTGGCTAACAAAGTTTGCAGATGACTGCAAACTGGGAGCCATTATTGAATCCCCAAATGATGTGGATATTCTACAAAAGGGCCTTACAGAAACAGATTCCTGGTGCCAGAGCCATGGGCTCAAGCTTAATGCCAAGAAATGTATAGTTATCCCCTTTGGAAAAAACATGTACCCATGAATTACCGCATAGGTGGCAGGACACTAAACATTGAAAGTGTGATGAGCGACTTAGGGACACAGGTGGACAGTGGTCTCACTTTCAATAACCACATTGCCACAACAGTCAGGAAATCCTTCTATGTGGTACACCTGATCACTAAGGTCTTTTCATCCAGAAAAAATGAGGTCATTGTCCCACTGTACTCATCCCTCATTAGACCCATTATAGAGTTTAATGCCCCGTTTGGTATGTACCTCACAAGACATCTGCAACAGCTTGAAAGGCCACAGAAATACCTCAGTAAAAGAATCACAGGCCTAAAGCAGATGCCATATACTGACAGTCTAAAAAAACTCCAGCTATACTCTGTGGCATATCGTCTACTCAAAGGCGATCTCTGCTTAACATACAAGGCCATGTCAAACCCTGAGCTGTTGGACATGCTCCACTTAAAGAAATCCCAATCCCTCAGAGCCACATGCTCCAGGGTTCTAAACCTTGTCATCACAATGAACAAAACATGCTGGAGGGATAGGTTCCTGACCCAGAGACTCCCCATACTATGGAATAGACTGCCCATACATATTAAGCAGAGTGCCTCTTTGGCTCTCTTCAAAAAGAACCTTGATGATTGGATGGGAGATAGGAAATTCACCCCGGGAATCATGTCAGTCACCCTGCTAGACAGGGGCCTGGAGAAGTAAATATTGTGGGAAGAAATATCCAGGGAATTGTTATAGCTAGGCTTGCATAGGCCCTAGGGCCGATAGCCTACTACCAACCTATGAACCTATGAATAGGGGTAATGTCCCGACTTAAGGCCCCTGCCTCTGAGTAACCTGTGTGAATCTCTACAGCTGTGAGATATTGCCACAGCAAGATAAGGCCATATTTTCATGCCAATGGATGTACAAGTATGGGATCATCTGTCAGCACTGTACCAAGGTGCTGAACTGGATACACAGACCCAGCAGCAAGTGTCTGCAGCTCTCCCTCCAGAATGGCATAATCTTCCATGACTATGTAAGCAGTTGCCCACAATACTGGACACAGCTGCATTCACCTTTGCTCCCCAGGACATCACTGTGAGCAAGAATGACCGCCTGACAGTACTTGAGGACATAAAATATCACAGTGTATAACAGTACACATCTGAATATCTCTGCTAACACCAGTACCATGTAACAGAAGCAGCAGAGACACAATCACCTAAAGTACACACTATCCCTTGCACAGTTTGACCCCATATTGTCAAATGATCTATGGATACCCTACAGAAACAGTTTGCTACCTGTAGGTGTACAACACAAAGGTTTGCACTGAAGTACAAACTGCCTGGAATGGATCCACACATTCAATACAGAAGGGCATACTGGGCATGCTCACACACTTAGAGAAATGAAGGCAATGTCTGACATCAACATACTGAAAGGTCATAATGGGCATGCTCACACACAAACAAATAAAGCCCATGTCTGCAAACAACAGTGGACCATACATATCTGACAGTTGCAGCTGTTAGTGCATGCACTCCTCAATATTCACCAGTCATGCTTTGCACACACATTGGATAGGAATACAGACATATATCCAAGAACAACACACTATAATATGCCAAAAGTAGACATACATAGATGTGTGGAAGAGAGTGACTGTTACAAAGAGCCATCCATCATGAGGCCTGTCCCACCAAGCACACAGCCAAATGGTTACAACCACATGATGTGTAAATGTCACTCACTGTAGAAATTAGCCACTGGTATCTATCAGCATTACAGACTATGTGTTGCAAATGCTAGCTGTGTAACATGACTGTACAAGGCAGTAGTCATCTAGTAGCTGTATACACGTACCTGTCGAATATAACCTTGCGTGTGCCTGCATGTGTTGTGTCAACCGCTAGATGAATGGGTTACGGCCCATGCACATTCACTGCCCTCCCCATAGCCCTACTATTATACTAAGCCTGCTGATGTCATCAACTTTGAAATACACCTTTGGGAATAGAGAAGCCCAGTAATCTTTGTGGTGTGTCCTAAAACCATGTAATGCTGTAGTGTGATAAACTAATTAGGTAGGAGTTCTAATCATAGACATGGCAAGTGTGTGTGTGTGTGTGTGTGTGTGTGTGTGTGTGTGTGTGTGTGTGTGTGTGTGTGTGTGTGTGTGTGTGTGTGTGTATGTGTGTGTGTGTGTGTGTGTGTGTGTGTGTGTGTGTCTCTGTCTGTGTAGGGAGCAATGCTTTTAAGGCTAGTCACACTCACTACAATTCAAATACCCCATTTTGGCAAGGCTGTGGATGTCATTTACTGTGCCTCTGTCTAATAGTGACATGGGAGTAATCCCTGGGACAAACCATGAACTGGAATTCTATTCCAGAGTGAAGGGAGCCTCTGGGTTATGAACCTGTCCCTCCAGCAAGTTCTATTTATTTCTGTGCTGAGGTTCAAGTCCCTCGAGCGTGTGGCTCTAAGGGATTTAGATTTACTGAGGTGGAGCATGTCCATTAATTCTGGATTTGACATAGCTTTGTATGTCAGGCATAGATCGCCTCAAGTAGGCAGTATGCAACTGAGTAGAGCTGGAGTTTTTTAACCAAGCAGCATATGGCATCTGTTTGAGACCCTTGATCCTCTTGGTGAGATACTTTTGGGGTCTTTCTAATTGCTGCAGGTGTCGGGTAAGGTACATCCCAAAAGGGGCATTGTACTCTATGATGGGCCTGATGAGGGATGAATAAAGGGCACGATTACCTCTCTTGATCTAGATGTGAAACCCTTCATGATGAGGTGGGCTATGTAGAAGGTCTTTCTAACCACTTTGGCAATGTGGTTTTCAAAGGAGAGATTGCTATCAACTTGGGTCCCCAGGTCCCTAATAACTTTCTCTGTACTTAATGGGTTTCCGCCTATGTGGTAATTTGTGGGCACATTGTTTTTGCCAAAGGGTATGACTATACATTTTTTGGCATTTAGCTTTAAACCATGGTGCTGGCACCAGTTATCTGTCTCTGTGAGACCTTTTTGAAGGATGTTTGTGTCAGCTGGAGAGTTGATTATGGCGCCCAGTTTGCAGTCGTCTGCGAACTTGGTGAGCCATAGTCCTCCCACATTTGCCTGTACCTCGGAAAAGTATATACCGAACAAGAGTGGTCCCAGGACAGAACCCTGTGGAATGCCACTTGTGACCGGTTTCGAGTCTGACATGGCTCCAACAACTCTCACTCTGTGGGATCTGTCTTTGAGCCAGTTTGTGACCCATCTTGTGACATAGGGGTTTATATTTAAGCTGGATAACTTATCTATGATGCCCGAGTGGGGTATTGTGTCAAATGCCTTTGCAAGGTCCAGATAGGCTGTGTGGACTATCTTCCCTTCATCTATGGCTTTGGTGACTGTTTCAAAGAAGTCAACCAGGTTCAAAAGGCAGGATCTGCCCTTGAAAAAGCCAAACTGGGTAGGATCTAGTGTCTGTAGGTCCCCAATGTCTTTGTTTATGAGCTCCATGATGATCCTCTCCATAGCCTTGCAGACTAAGCTAGTCAGGCTTATGGGGCGATAGTTTCCAGGATCCGTAGAGGCTCCATCTTTGTGGAGTGGGACCACTGTTGCTGTACACCATTCTGTGGGCACATATCCTGTAGTGAGGCTGAGATTGTATAGCTGTTTTATTTGAGGGATTAGTTCCTCTTGTAGTTCATGTAGGACACAACCTGGGACGCCATCTGGTCCCATGGAAGCAGTGTTTTTTGCTTTGCAGAGGGCAGCCTTCACCTGAGCAACTGAGATGTTTGTGAGACAGCCCTCTGCCGGGACAGATACTTGCTCTTTTGGGGGGGAGGGAGGGAGAAGTTTGCACTGAACCTGTCTGCCAGGATATTGGTGATATCTGTGGGTTCAGTGTATGTTTTGTCATTTAGAATCAACTCAGAAAAAGTCTGGGAGTTGCATCCCAGGTTTCTAACATAACTGAAAAAAGCCTTATGATTGTCTTTGGTGTCCTGTGCAATTTTTCTCTCGAAGCTGGCCTTGGAGGATTTTATGAGGGATCGTAATTTTTTGCTAGTACTCATCAGAGATGCCTTCCCTATTAGGGATTTTGCTCTATCATGTAGTAGCTTCCTCCTTCTGTTGTACAGTTTATTTATGGCAGGGGTCCACCAGACTGGACACCTGCCTTTGGATGATTGAGTCTTGGTTTTGTTTGGGATAGCATGATCCATGCATTCCTGGAGATGTCCGTAGAATGCATTTATATAGGATTCTGCAGTTTGGGCTGTAGTTTCCACTGGCCCTGGGGCCTTGAAGGATTCCACTTCGGTTTTGAGAAGTGAGAAGTTCACTTTTGAGAAGTTTTTCACTGTGGTTTTCTGGGCTGGGGGTGGGGTCGGGATGTGGACATCTAGTGAAATTAATTTATGGTCTGATCTTACCAATAAGGGATGTACTTCTGGTGTGAAGCATAGAGTCCCCATGTTGGTAATGATCAGGTCTAGTATGTTGTCCCCTCTTGTGGGAGTGGTGACTAGTTGTTCCATAGCATTTGAGTTTATAATTTCCAGGAATCTTTTGGCTAAGGTGCTGTGGCTTGAGTAGTGCTCCCAGTCAATGTTTGGGTAGTTGAAGTCACCCAATATAATGGTGTTCGAAGAGATCTTCATGTTCTCCAATGTTTTCAGGAAAGCCGAATGGGATTCCTGACTTTGAGAGGGTGGTCTGTAGGATGCTATAAACTGAAAAGCAGTCTTGCCCACTGTTAGTTGCACATGGATGGTCTCCGATACTTTGTGCAATGCCACTAACCTGGAGGTGTGGATATCCTTGATAAATATGGAAACTCCCCCTCCTTTTGTGGTTCGGTCTGGGTTTTGGGGCCGAAAAGCATGATATGAGATATAGCCTGGTAGTGCTGGGGTGCTCTCTAGAGCCTTGAACCAGGTTTCTGTCACTGCACAGATATCGATGTTCTCCATACTGAGGAGAGCTTTGAGTGCATGCATCTTGAGGTTAAGACTTCTGGCATTTAGCAGCATTACCCTTAGTTTCTTGTTCCTTGTGCTGTCTATGGGGGTGGGTTTGACTTTTGAGCCTTGCCTAAAAAAGGCACTATGGGGGTGGCAAGAGCCTTTGCCAATATCCGAAAGCCCAGTAGTGACAGGTGCAAGCCGTCCATAGTGAAGTAATGTGGCTTGTCGAGCATGTCATCCCAGGCTGACAGACACTGGATCCCCTTTGAATGACACCAAAATTTTAGCCAATTGTTAAAATCGATCATTTTGTCTTTGTACTGTGGCATCATTCTAGGTGAGGGTAAGATGCTGCTCAAGGTCAGGGTCATACCAGCCTGGGCTACATGATCAGAGAGCTCCTCTATGTCTCTTTTCATGAAGTCCAGGGAGGTACATCTCAGGTCATTCACACCAGCATGTACAATGACTGAGTCATATTTGTATTTGCTTTGGAGTGACCTGAGTGCTTGCGTTATGTGTCGGATCCTAGCACCTGACAGGCAGCTCAACGTGACCTTCTGTTTATTCAGCCTGGTGAGCGGGATGTCAGTGTGTCTGACAATAGAGTCACCTATAACAAGAGTATCAGGTGTGTTATTCAGCCTTAAGGGCTGTGGCTGCTTGGCACACTGACTTTGTGGGTTAAGTGTTGTGTGTGTTTTGTTTTGAGGTAGCATTTGCTTGGATGTCTGCTTTGGAGGTCTTTGTTGCTTAGGTAGATTTTTATTTAGAGCCTCTGAGTATGTTTTTGTGTATTTATGTGTTAGGTTCGCTGATGTGGTGGGACTATGTGATACTGGAATTGTGTTGTGTGAGGTTACCTTCTCCTCCTGACTGGTTACACCAGTTTTGTGATGAGAGAGCTCAGCCTCCAGTTTTGCTAAATAGTTGCATCTCTCACATATATTTGAACCTGTTTGGAGGAGGAGAGGGTTGTCCGTGTACATGAGACAGTTGTAACATTGCCTCAAAATTCCCAGATTCACCAGCTGGACTGGAGAGGAAACCATTGACTGACCTTTGGACATGCTAGAGTAATAGGGAAACTGAATTTAAGATGGACCAATAGAGGACAGGGTAATCATAGAAAGTATAAGAGTAAGTAGTGCTTATGGTTTAATAGTGCTAACTTGTAGGATTACTTAATTGGACCAGTGAAGGGCCTTAGAATGAGAATATGGTGTTTAAATTGAGAGATAGAGCAGTTCTAAGGGAAAAAGTGAAGAGCAGACTTTGTGGAGCCAGGAATAGTTTAAACCCAATTAGGCGGTGCTGCCCGTTGTTGCGCTATGCTCAAAAACGCACAAAATCGCGCAAAAGAGGGTTTTAAGAGAGGAAGATGAAGGAGTTTTGGAATTGACCCAAAATGGCCAATAAAACTACAGTTTCAAGTCAGTAACCACTCCCACAGGGGTAGGCAGGCTGCTCAATGTTTTTCACTGCCACTGATCAACAGAGAGACTTTCCTTTAGCCCAAGCAAAAAATTGCCTCACAGAAACTTACAAACAGTTCAAGAACAGCAAGCCTGTAACTGAACTTTTTTAAATCTCAGAAAAGTGGGAAACAATCAAGATTTTTTTTTTTTGTTTTTTCAGAGATAGCAGAGATTAACAAGTATCAACAAGTTATAACAGTGCAGTAAATGACCCCACACATGAGTGCTAGGCCAAAGACAGATAAAATGCAAGTTTTGAGAAAAAAACGATTTTAAAAATAAGTGCAAACAGGAGAGTCAGTAAACAGCTCTAGGTTGTGCTCTAAATACAGTTACTAATGCAGAAATCAAATTTAACAAGCCAGAAAATGCTCAAAATAGGCGGTGATGCAGAAAATCTTAGCAAATAAACAGAGGAAAAATACTTAAAGTCTCAAAAGTGGCTCCTTTCTTCTCTCAGCGTTTTCTCCTCTTGGTGGGTGCTTCACCAACAGACAACAAGCCTGAAAAGATGCCAAAACCATGAGGCAACCATGTTTTAAGAGAGGAAGATGAAGGAGTTTTGGAATTGACCCAAAATGGCCAATAAAACTACAGTTTCAAGTCAGTAACCACTCCCACAGGGGCAGGCAGGCTGCTCAATGTTTTTCACTGCCACTGATCAACAGAGAGACTTTCCTTTAGCCCAAGCAAAAAATGGCCTCACAGAAACTTACAAACAGTTCAAGAACAGCAAGCCTGTAACTGAACTTTTTTAAATCTCAGAAAAATGGGAAAAAAGCAAGATGTTTTTTTTTTTTGTTTGTTTGTTTTCAGAGATAGCAGAGGTTAACAAGTATCAACAAGTTATAACAGTGCAGTAAATGACCCCACACAAGAGTGCTAGGCCAAAGACAGATAAAATGCAAGTTTTGAGAAAAAAACTATTTTAAAAATAAGTGCAAACAGGTGATTCAATAAACAGCTCTAGGTTGTGCTCTAAATACAGTTACTAATGCAGAAATCAAATTTAACAAACCAGAAAATGCTCAAAATAGGCGGCTATGCAGAAAAACTTAGCAAATAAACAGAGGAAAAATACTTAAAGTCTCAAAAGTGGCTCCTTTCTTCTCTCAGCATTTTCTCCTCTTGGTGGGTGCTTCACCAACAGCCAACAAGCATGAAAAGATGCCAAAACCACGAGGCAACCAGGTTTTAAGAGAGGAAGATGATGGAGTTTTGGAATTGACCCAAAATGGTCAATACAACTACAGTTTCAAGTCAGTAACCACTCCCACAGGGCCAGGCAGGCTGCTCAATGTTTTTCACTGCCACTGATCAACAGAGAGACTTTCCTTTAGCCCAAGCAAAAAATGGCCTCAAAGAAACTTACAAACAGTTCAAGAACAGCAAGCATGTAACTGAACTTTTTTAAATCTCAGAAAAGTGGGAAAAAAGAAAGATTTTTTTTTGTTTTTTCAGAGATAGCAGAGGTTAACAAGTATCAACAAGTTATAACAGTGCAGTAAATGACCCCACACAAGAGTGCTAGGCCAAAGACAGATAAAATGCAAGTTTTGAGAAAAAAAACGTTTTTAAAAATAAGTGCAAACAGGAGATTCAGTAAACAGCTCTAGGTTGTGCTCTAAATACAGTTACTAATGCAGAAATCAAATTTAACAAGCCAGAAAATGCTCAAAATAGGCAGCTATGCAGAAAAAACTTAGCAAATAAACAGAGGAAAAATACTTAAAGTCTCAAAAGTGGCTCCTTTCTTCTCTCAGCGTTTTCTCCTCTTAGTAGGTGCTTCACCAACAGCCAACAAGCCTGAAAAGATACAACCCAATAGTCTCTGTGGTGTGTCATATAACTACGTAATGTTGTGGCATGATACACTAGTTAAGTAGGAGTTCTAATCCTAGACATGACTATTGTGTGTGTCCCTGCCTGTGAAGTAACAATGCTTTTTAGGCTAGTCACACTCACTACAATCCAAATGCCCCACTTTGGCAAGGCTGCTGATGTCATTCACTGTGAAATACACCTTTGGGAAAGGTGTAGCCCAGTAATCTCCGTGGCATGTCCTATAACTGCATAATGCTGTAGTAGGATAAATTAATTAGGTAGGAGTTCTAATCCAAAACATGGCAACTGTGTGTGTGTGTGTGTGTGTGTGTCTCTGTCTGTATAGGGAGCAATGCTTTTTAGGCTAGTCACACTCACTGCAATTCAAATGCCCCACTTTGGCAAGGTTGCTGATGCCATTCACTGTGAAATACACCAATGGGTAAAGTGTAACCCAGTAATCTCCATGGTGTGTCCTATAAATGCATAATGCTGTAGTGTAATAAACTAATTAGGTAGGAGTTCTAATCCCAGACATGGCAACTGCGTATCTGTCTCTGTCTGTGTAGGGAGCAATGCTTTTTAGGCTAGTCACATTCACTACAATTCAAATGCCCTTCTTTGGCAAGGCTGCTGATGTTATTCACTGTGAAATATACCTTTGGGAAAGGTGTAACCCAGTAATCTCTGTGGCGTGTCCTATAACTGCATAATGCTGTAGTGTCACAAATTAGTTAGATAGGAGTTCTAATCCCAGAGATGGCAAGTGTGTGTGTGTCTTTGTGTAGGGAGCAATGCTTTTTAGGCTAGTCACACACACTATAATTCAAATGCCCCTCTTTGGCAAGGCTGCTGATGTCATTCACTGTAAAATACACCTTTGGGAAAGGTGCAGCTTAGTAGTCTCTGTGGCGCATACTATAACAGCATAATGCCGTAATGTGATATAATATTATGGTAGGGGTTCTAGTCCCACACATGGCAAGTGTGGATGTTTGTGTTTATGTAGAGAGCAATGTATTTTAGGCTAGTCACACTCACTACAATTCAAATGCCTTACTTTGGCAAGGCTGCTGGTGTCATTCACTATGAAATACACCTTTGGGAAAGGTGATGCCCAGTAATCTCTGTGGTGTGTCTTATAAAAGTGCAATGCAATGGTGTGATATAGTACTCTGGTAGGGGTTCTAGTCCCATACATGGCAAGTGTGGATGTTTCTGTGTGCGTTTGTATGATGTGTAAGGAGCAATGCTTTTTAGGTTAGTCACACTTACTACAATTCAAATGCCCTACTTTGGCAAGCCTGTTGATGTCATTCACTGTGAAATACACCTTTGGGGAAGAAGTACGCCAGTAATCTCCATGGTATGTCCTGTAACTGTGTACTGTTGTAGTGTAATAAACTAATTAGGTAGGATTTCTAATCCCAAACATGACTACTATGTATTTGTGTGTGTTTTTCTGTCTGTATGGGGAGCAATGCTTTTTAGGATAGTCACACACACTACAATTCAAATGCCCCACGTTGGCAAGGCTGCGGAAGTCATTCACTGTGAAATACACCTTTGGGAAATGTGCAGCCTAGTAATCTCTGGGGTGCGTCCTATAACAGCGTAATGTTGTAGTGTGATATAGTACTTTGGTAAGTGTTCTAGTCGTACACATGGTAGGTGTGGATGTTTGTGTTTGTCTAGGGAGCAATGCATTTTAGGCTAGTCACACTCACTACAGTTCAAATGCTTTACTTTGGCAAGGCTGCTGATGTCATTCACTGTGAAATACACCTTTGGGAAAAATGTCAACCAGTAATCTCTCTGGTGCATCCTATAAAAGTGTAATGCCGTTTTGTGATATAATACTCTGGTAGGGGTTCTAGTTCCACACATGGCAAGTGTGGATGTTTGTGTGTGCATTTCTATATCTGTGTAGGAAGCAATATATAGCATCATAGAGTACAATGCCCCATTTAGGATGTACCTAACAAGACACTTCCAACAGTTGGAAAGACCACAAAAGCACCTCACCAAGAGGATTACTGGCCTCAAACATATGTCCTATGCAGCCCGAATGAAAAAACTCTGGCTGTACTCAGTGGCATATCGCTTACTCAGAGGTGATCTCTGCCTGACTTACAAAGCCATGTCCAGCTCAGAATTGATGGATATGCTCCACCTAAAGAAATCCAAGTCACTGCAAGCCATGCGCCCTAGTGAGCTAAACCTCACCACAACAATAAATAGAACATGCTGGAGGGATAGATTCCTGTCAAAGAGACTCCTGATGCTTTGGAACAAAATTCCTAACTACACTAGGCAGGGCCCCTCACTAACACTCATCAAGAGAAACCTTGACGAGTGGATGGGTAACAGAAAATACACCCCTGAGATCACTTCATTGGCTCTGCTTGACAGAGGCTCAGTTAATTAATCAATGGGGTGTCAAAAGCTGACACACTCTGGCTAGGCTTATAAATGCCCTTGGGCAGATAGCCTAGTACCTACCTATGAACCTATGAACCTATGAATGCTTTTTAGGTTAGTTACACTCACTACAATTTAAATGCCCTACTTTGTCAAGCCTGCTGATGTCATTCACTGTGAAATACACCTTTGGGGAAGAAGTACTCCAGTGATCTCCATGGCACGTCCTGTAACTGAGTACTGCTGTAGTGTAATAAACTAGTTAGGTAGGAGTTTAATCCCAGACATAGCAGGTGTGTGTGTGTGCATGTGTGTGTGTATTTGTCATTTGTACCCTGTGTGGAGCTGGCTGTAAGTATGTAACAAGTGGACTAGGTTTTGCAAATTTCTTATATGGTAGCCCTATGATATGTCACAATGTCCACCTTACAAGGATAACAGATGTGAAATAGCCAAAAGGCTGGGGTGGTAATCCATACCCCTACATGTGACATCAAGGCCTGGCAAACATACTTAGCAACCCTTGTATTACACAGATAACACTCTCAACCCATGTCTCATACAAAAACACACTTCCCTAGGTAACAACTGCTATGTTGGTAGTACCCTGCATATTGCCCACAGATAGTAACCATGGTGTAATGGCAGAGGGCATGGCACCCTGTCCATCAGTAAAATACACAGGTACATGCAGACAGTGTGCCTTCACTATGCTCCCCACTAGATGCCCTCAACACCTGTGGTGCCATCAAATGTGACCCACAAAGGACATACCATGCCTCATACACATGCCCTGTATGGACAGATGCCACTGACACCAGGGAATGCCTGTATCATGCTATCAATGTAGGTGCATGGTCAACCTGCTGTCCATTACCTGTTCCGAGCACATGAGGCCAGGACAGGCACATCTGATGATAACAATTTGTGTACACAACATGGGCCAGACACCCCAAGTACAGTTCCAATATGTCACTGTACATGCATATGGGATGTGTGCACATCCCAGACAGTGTCCGTGTCATGGACTAAAGAACACATACATGGCAAGCATTGAATAGCAATGGCCACACACAATAGCTACCCAGGTGACTGGATGATGAATACAATACCCACCTGTGTGGGCCAATCCAGATATTACACTCCGGAGCCATACTGCAGACCATTGTCATGTGTCCTGATGCCAAGGTATACCCTTCACCTAGCCTTGTATAGCCTTCTGGCACTGTCAACCACTACACATCCATGAAACAATGCCTGCATGCATGTCAACATTGGCACCCTTTGTCTGTGTGTGTGTGTGTGTGTGTGTGTGTGTGTGTGTGTGTGTGTGTGTGTGTGTGGTGTATGATGCTTTTGACCATATTCACACTCACTACAACCCCCATTGGCATACTGAATCATGCTGTCTGATGTCAGACACCTCCACATACCCTTTGCCCATATAACCTCCGGATAACCCCTGTGGTGCATGTGATACCTGCAAAGTATTGTACTGTGGCAAAATAACTAGTGAGGAAGTATATTCCTGACCCTGCCAAGTGTGTGAATGTGCGTGAGTCCCTGAGAGACTGTGGCTGTGTTGACATTGACACCTGTACATGCAGACAGGCATGTGTACTACACCTACCATATCACTACTATATCACTGTTGCAGATGTCACGCACCATCACATATATGTTTGGAGAGCTCCTCAATATGTAAGCTATGTGGTGCATCCAATAACAGCATAGACATGTGATAGCAATACATAGTCAGGGGTTTGATAACCTGTACTGGTAGGTGGGAGACACAAACATGCTTAGGTTTTACTCTCCTATCCATGCCTCTGTCTGCCTCTCACTCCCTCTCTGGTGTATGTGTAGAACTACACCGGCTTTGCTTAAGCAGCAGCATGTGTTTTGTAAGTGATATTCATGATCAGCTGATGGCCTCTGCATGAATTGCAGCCCTTCTCTAGCTGATTGCGTGTGGAACAGCTGTGATAACATTTCCATAGCTAATTGCATGTGGAACAGCTGTGGTAACACACTCCAATATCTAGAAACATCATGTTGGTGTTGGGCTTCTCATTCGCTGTGAGCAGGACCTAGATCTGGTGTTTGGCGAACAGCATCACAAATGGATTTGAGATTTACCTCTAACAACATATACTGTGAAAACAGGCCAACCCACAGGAGGGGGTGTGCCTGACATGACTACAGAATGTAAGTGTTGCTATTCTTCATTTGGAGTAATGTTGTTTTAACAGGGTGTGTGTGGATATGGCTAGTCTACGTGTTTTAATACCTGTCATGACAGTGCTATGTTACTGAGGAAACCCCCATCTGTAGGGTCATCTGCAGATTGGGCAGTGTGTGTTGCCTTTTGTTTCTTGTGTTACTGATGGAGCACCTATCTGTGAAATGCAGAAGCATAATGTGAGGATTGCAATCAGTACATGGTGACAGCCGTGAGAGTTACTGACTTCATATCCCTCATAGGACATATGTCACAACAAACCCTGTTACAACAGTAAATGTATGAGGTTATCACAGCAACATGCCAATATTGGCCCTGTGTTTGTGCTCCAGCCACAACTCAGTCAACCGTTGTACATATGCCATGCAGAAAGAGGTGCATATATTCTGTACACCATAATTTATTGACATCATATCTGATAACAAGCCAGTGAGATAGCCTGTTATGTATAGTAGGGGTTATATTTGAGAACATAACCTGGGCATTCTGTGGTTGTGTGTACAGTACTGCAATCTGTATATGTATGGTGATTGTTGAAAGTGTATGTATTGTGAATATGTACCTTGGCCTGTGTACAGACTGTGGAAGATGTCATTGTTCTTGGTCCTTTTCTATCTGATGTAACATGCTGCTCCACTGTATGTTATCCTATCCGCTTACATGTTTGTAGGGCCATACACACACATGACCCATACCACAATCAGGCATCGGACCACACTATGTAGTGACCCAGTATATGTAGGGTTAGTGTGAGTGGCACATATGAGGATGGTGTTGATGAGATAGACCATACACTGTAATATTACGCTAGCTTACCATATGTGGCTGTAGCTGTGTTCACATTGGTTGTGGTTATGCACTTTCACACAGGTGTCTGTTACTCTGTGCTGTGACATACCTGTAGAGCCTGCTACATATGCAGGTACATGTGTATCCCCCTGTAAGAATTGTAGGCCAGTGTTGTGGCAGTCTGCCTGTAGACTGCACAGTGCTTTGTTACATGCCTAGCAGCTTAGTGTACTTACCCAGTGTGATGTTATGCCAGGCCATCATAACAGTCATGTATGTCAAACAAAGCAGTGGGATGCTGTACAGATGTATGTCACTACCTAGTGGGCAGTATGTGGCCATGACACCTCTCTACCATAGGTTATGTGTCAGCACAGACAGGGGTGTGTGAATGCATAACCTATGGGCACAAATGTATCCCAGTATTTACATGATATACCCATCTATATGGCTGTTAACATCCACATTGCCAGTCTTGGTCCACATGTCTTGCACTACGGGGTTCGGTTTATACCTCTGAACTGACCAGAGTGTGTCAGACTGTCCACATTTATTGGCCATAACTCTGCTGTAGTCTACAGGATCATTACTGTGCTAGCAGTGGTACTGTACTATGATGTCCATAGGATCTCTGTCAGTAGCCAGTGGTGCACATGTTAAAAGCAGATGTGACCTCCCACACACAACATGTCTGTGAAGACAACCCCTATTACAGTAGCAATAGCCTACATTTATACCTGCAATACATACCTGCCATCCCCTTGCACTAAGAGGTTGGGACTATTGGGGCTGAGGTAGGGGATCCACTCCATGTTCAGGACATATGGTGAACATATAAGTATATATAATTATCTATATATCTATATAGATATATACACATATACATATCAACATACATAGATGGATATGTATGTGTACATATATATATATATATATATATATATATACATATAAATGCCCAGACATATACATATACACATCAATATATATGTCTACACATATACAGATAGAGATACATATGCACATATACATACGGATATCTACATATATATTGACAGTAATCGGTATATCAGAATAGATATGTATGCACATATAGTTATAGATATCTACATATATATCTACATAAATAGGATGTGCATACATATATAGCTATATATATATATATATATATATATATATATATATATATATATATATATATGTATACATACAAAGAGATGTACACATGGCCATATATATGTTGCACTATACAGATGTGTATACAGACATATGTATGAATATACATGTGCATGTACATGTAGACATATATCAACCTATTATATGTATATGTCCATATTCCTGTCATGTGCAAACCTCACAGTTGTGTATACTCTCCCAGATGTATCTCACTGTATGTATCTGCTATGTGTACATTATGATAAAACAACACATGTGATGCAACAGTCATTATAATAACAAGTACTACACAATTGTGGAAGTAAAGGCAATTGTTCAATACTAATCAATATGTGTCTTGACAGATATATAGGAAAAACAACAGCCATCTGCATAGTGGTCATGGCATAGTGGTTAAGTGTTGTGATGATAGTGTACATGGTCCTGAGTTCCAGACCTGCAAGGGCTGCTTATTTTATTGCTGGGCAGAACAAGGGCTGTTGGATACAGAGTGGTTAAGGTGGTTTTGAGCAGCTTTGAGTGGGTTTGCATGAAGCTAAGCGGTGCTAAGCTATGGGTAAATGTAGGGGCGCTTACACAGTGTAGGCTTCACTTACCAGTGCACAAATCAAATTAGCTGTTATATTGCAGCAATGTTGATACCTGCTAAGCATGGCTTAGCCCTGGTAACCAGTTCACACCACCCAGTCTGATAACATAGCAGGGTAATGACATCTGTAATAAGTGTATGTAATGCCATGAAGAATAAATGTGCTTATGTGCTGTCATTACAGTAACAACGGGTGTGAGTGCCATGTGTGGGACACAAAAATATGTAAGGCCTGTACAGCACTGTTAAACATGTGAATGTGTTACATACAGGGGTAGTAGCCATGGGTACATACTGTCACACTGGCATGAAGTATATCATGGTGGTACTACTGTTGACAGTTCTTACCCAGGCAAGAGTAGAGTGCTAAATGTATTACTGACAACAGGCACACCTGCAGGCATAGCTGGACTTTGAGGCATCCCTGTTGTATCCCTGGTGTGTGAGCTATGCCACAATATATAACCCCTACTGGGTAATGATCCGACATGTGGAATGTAACTGTAGACTACCGTCTGTACAGCACATGATAGTGAGGTCTCCTGACATGTAGTTATGGCATACATATTGTTGCCAAACATCTATCTGTCAACACATTCATCCTACTGCATAGCTACTTGCCAAGCTGATGACTGTCAGTCCCTGCATAGATGTGCAGATGTCAGGTATCCAGCTGGGAAATGTACAGACATCCTAAGCTGGATTGACACTGACATGTCTACCCAGCTGTGTAAGAACTGGCACATATTGGAGATACCCTGTACGCACCACATGCCATGGGTACCTTCACTACACTACCACAGTCAACAGAACATGCTTGGGTACAGGTCTCCATCACAGACACTAACCATGTGTTGTAATGCATGTTGCATATATGTCAACCTGATCACCTCGGTGGCCATGTGTAGGAGGGACCTGGAGGATTGGCTGATACATGTCACTTTCACCCTGAGGGTCACCACAGTAGTATCTGTTGATAAATTGCCTGCTGCCACATGGCAGGTGGCAGGATACTACTGTATACACAACCCCTACACAACCCATCTCTCCTTGGACAATAGCTAGGTACACAGCTATGACCACCTGCAGCGATGCACCTCAGTACTGCCACATGTGTACGTGTGCATGACTGAGTATAGCAGTGTCTGTGTGTAAGTACACCTGTACTTGAGTATTCCATGAGGGCCTTCACAACCACTGTAACACCCATTGCCAGAGTCAGTTGTGGCTGTTGCTGTATGGGACATTACATGTACCATTTTAAGCTCCTCTTCATACTGGCTACACCAGTCTTTCATTACCAGCACAACAGTGTTGTACAAATGGGTTGATAGGCATGGGATACCCATTGTGTTCTGGCAAGTGTGTGTATGTGTACATGTCCACATATCTATAGGGTACAGCATTCTGAGGCCACATACTCCTATTACAATACCCATTGCCACACAGTAGTACAGACAATGCTGTTGCTGCCAATAGGTGAGGCATGACAATGCAACACTCTACTATGCATGTGGCATGTGCATTAGATGCATATCCTTGTAGTACCACTGTTGAGATCTACAATGGGTTATATAGCAGTTGTGGCCAATGTGTGATGGTGGGTATGTCAGAGTGTCATCATGGGTTTCAGGGAGTACAATATCCACTGGTGATGTGGGTGCTGTGTACACTGTCATTACACCAAGGTACACCAGGTATATGTCCCATGTACCACATTATGGTTACCACTGTCACCATCCACCATACAGGTAACTGATACCACAATCTAGGCCAATTATGCATGTTTTGTGTGCAACCTACCTTTAGCACATTACGCACATGGTCAAGTTAGTTAGCAGTGATAGGCCCAGGTCTCTCTGACATGTGTCTGCCTGTTGTGTGTCTGTTAATGTGTATATGAAGGTATGTCATGCTATGTGCTGTCCATATACACCCATTACATCACCCTTTAGCATACTGTACATGTCTGGGGATGTTCTGCATGTAACATGTAACCTGGGACACCTCACCCTAAACGCTGTGTGGTGTGTGCAATGGAAGCCACACACTTCAGTATCACTGCATACCTAGGTGGGGGTCTAGTCCCAGTGTTGCCAAGTAAGAGTGTGAGTATATGTGGATGGGTCTACATCAGGTTGGAGATTATACATGCCCCAGCGGGTCACCTGTCCATATGGCACAGGCAATAACTGTTATACAGACCTGTGGCATGTGTTCAACTGTACCCCAGATATGTCACAGCCATGGTGTCACCACAGTGCCATAACCTGTTGTGGAATATGACTGCAGACCATCCTCATGCTGACACATGTACACCTACAACACAAATTGGTAACATTATAGAGACCATAATCAACCAGAGTTACTAATAGCTATAATGCATCATTGCTAGATGGCTACACTACCTGACATATGTGCATTACACTTTACTCCTGACAACATGTTACACTGCAGTACTGTGGTACACTGTAGTACAGTCACTGTGTGCATCAGAACCATATTAGCCAGTCCCTGCATCAATGGTATGGATGACAGGGATGTGGCACAGGTATCATCATATGCACAGGGTGTGTTGTTGGTTTACCAGATGGCGAGGGTGGGCCATGCATTTGACACCATGTGTGTGGGTGAGGAAGGTACTGAGGTAAACTGGGCATGGTGATGTGGTGTGTGTAGGTATGGGGTTACCCTAGGTGTGTTTGTATAGTAAAATGCCAGGAAAAAAGAGACCAGGATCCACACAACCAGCAGATTTAGCGCTTTCGTTTTTTAATAAAAATTTCAACAGAATGACAAACAAAGTAAAACTGACCCTTTTTATACCCATACACACCCTCCCAATTGACATGATAAATTAATGACATCACAATCAATTAATAAAAACCAGTTGAAATCCCGTGGATAAGTACAATAAATGACTAGGTGTACTAAAACTTATGGACCTCTAACCACACATTACATCAAGTAATTACATTGAATACAAAAATTCTTGCAACATTATAAAATTTTGGTTTAAAAATAGCCTTCTGTTTTTAATCTAAGAATGGAACTAATGGATATATTACTGTTTAAACATGGATTTTGTGTTGCATTGGTTCTCAGCTGCCACCTAAGTTCCCTCGTTTCCAGGTAATCATTAAGGGGTCCGCCTCTATCCCCCAGTATAACTTGTCCAAGGACTAAGAACTTAAAACTGTGCCCTTCATTGTTTTTAATGTGAACAGCCAAGACATTTTTTAAATCCTGTTTTTTGATGTCATAGAAATGCTGGTACATTCTACTTCTGAGAGCGTTAATCATCTTACCAATATAGAAACAAGGGCACTGGGTACACATCCCTATGTATACAACTACCTTGCTACTGCAGGAAAATTTCTTTTTGTGTGTAAATTTCCCATATTTTGGAATATGAATTTCAGTTACTTCCATTATATATTTGCATTGTAAACAGAACCCACACTTATACATACCCCTAGTCCCAGAACAGACCTCCTGTGTTCTTTTTAACATATTTTTAATAGTGGTGTCCTTTTTATAAACTATATTGGGCCCCATTCCCACTATGTCCAAATACTCCTTACTAGTGTTAAATAAATTCCAGTTATGTAGGATTATTTTGCTAATGCTCGTAAACTGCATATTGTATTTGAAAGTAGCAGCTCTACTAAACATTTTACTCTCAATCCTAGGTTTCCCTACAAGAGGAGCATCAAAACCTTTTCCTAATAATGGGAAGAAAAATCCATTTTCCCTCTTAGTAACTACCTCCTGTAGTATATTGTCCACAAAATCTAAGTGGTAACCCCTACTTCCCAACATCCCTTTAAGGATGTGGATTTGATCTAAAAAATCATGGTTATCCGACACCATCCTTGCCAGTCTAACCCCCTGCCCTTTTACTAATGACTTTTTCTGATGTAAAGGGTGAAAACTGCTAAAGTGCAAAAGTGTGTTAGAATAAGTGGGTTTCCTAAAAACTCAAACCAATTGTTCAGTCTGTTTTTACTAATGGTAATGTCTAAATAATCTATCCTATCATGAGAGATAGTGTATGAAAAATCTAAAAAATCTGTACTTTCCTTAATGAATAAAAGAAATTCATGAAGTGTGTCTTCACTATCATTCCATAATATAACAATGTCGTCCAAATAGCGCCCATAGTATTTCCAAAACTTTGCAAAAGGGGTTGGTGAAAATGTATTCCATTTCCCAAAATGCTAAAACAGAATTAGCAAAAACAGGGGCACAATTGGCCCCCATAGCTACCCCTTTGCATTGTTTAAATAGCTGTTCTTCGAAAACAATAATGTCAGTATCTAAAATTAATTCCATGAGACTCCTAATAGTAAGAATCCGATCGTGTGCTAAATCAGTGATGACATAGGTATGAATAGAACCATTCAATACCAGTGCCATGGGGGATTACAGAAAACAGGTCCTTGACATCTATTGTCACAAAAATTAAACTATCATTGTACATCTTGTTGATCTTCTTCAATAGATCCCATGAATCTTTCACTATCCAGTTACAATTACAAAGAATGTTTTTTAGTTGTGAATCTATAAATTTGGCAATAAAATAAGTTTAAGATGCTTTTGCATCGACTATAGGTCTAAGGGGGGATTGTTGAGATCTTTATGAAGTTTTGGTATACCAAACATAGTCAGAATTTTGGCCATTTAACTTCCATGAAGGACCGTTCATCTAATGTGATTTGTCTATTCAGAAGTTCTTCCAATAATATATCAACTTTTCTGTATAAAATGTTTTTCTCATTTAAACTGACCTGACAATATGTGTCAGAGTGTAAGATACCAAACATCTTGTTAATGTACAGGTTCTTATCCATAATGGCCAGCCCACCCCCCTTATCTGGTTTCATAATTCTCATTGCTTTATTGCCACATAAATTGTGTACAAATTCCATCTCACGCGTACTCAAGTTCTTTTCTACCTGTGGTACATCATCGTTGTCTTTAAACATCTTTTGAATATCATGTTCACACATTTTTCAAAGGTCTGCACTATAGGGCAAAGGGGGGGGGGTTGAATGAGCTGGATTTTTTTACATATATCTGTGCTATTAATATTATGAACACCATCTTTGAAATAAAACTGGAAATTCAATTTTCTTGTATACAGCTTCAGGTCAATTAATACATCATCCAGGACTGCTTTTTTGCTTGGAACAAATGATAAACCTTTATCAAATATATCAGCTATATCATCATTAAAACTAAAATCACTGTAATTATAAACCTTGAAGTTACGATTTTTGTTACATAAAATCTGAACAGAAGCCTCCTCTAAGGCACTACTGTTGAATGAAACATTTATTTCTTCTAGTACATTTTTAAGTTCTTAGTCCTTGGACAAGTTATACTGGGGGATAGAGGCGGACCCCTTAATGATTACCTGGAAATGAGGGAACTTAGGTGGCAGCTGAGAACCAATGCAACACAAAATCCATGTTTAAACAGTAATATATCCATTAGTTCCATTCTTAGATTAAAAACAGAAGGCTATTTTTAAAACAAAATTTTATAATGTTGCAAGAATTTTTGTATTCAGTGTAATTACTTGATGTAATGTGTGGTTAGAGGTCCATAAGTTTTAGTATACCTAGTCATTTATTGTACTTATCCACGGGATTTCAACTGTTTTTTATTAATTGATTGTGATGTCATTAATTTATCATGTCAATTGGGAGGGTGTGTATGGGTATAAAAAGGGTCAGTTTTACTTTGTTTGTCATTCTGATGAAGTTTTTATTAAAAAATCTACTGGTTGTGTGGATCCTGGTCTCTTTTTTCCTGGCATTTTACAAGTTCATTTATATTGTTTTATGTTTGTATAGTGTGTGGGTATGCATGCACACATTTCTACCATGTGGCTGCCCTACACAGGTGTTTATGGACAGCTGCATACCATACCTGGTAGCGTGTGCAGTTCACTGCCTCTGGCCATGGACACGTGGACTCTGCCTGCCAGGGGTTCCATGGGCATGTCCAGGTACAGGCCTTGATGTGCTACTCTCACTTGTCAATGACAAATGTCCGCTGGAACCAGGTCCCTCCTGGGACTGGCCAGGACCACATGCTCATGGCCTGCTGTGGTGTGGTGTGGACAGCACCACCCCGCAGTGCTGGGGCTGGTACTGCCACTACAAGAGCCCCTTGGTGACCTAGCACATCCATGTTGACTAACAGCTGTTGGCGTTGCTGGCCCATGTCCACAAGGCTGTCATCACACTCACATCACACATTCAAACACAGACAGACAATGGTCAATAAGGGCCATCATCTCACCAGACCATCTATCCATGAACTCAGTTAATGCACAGATGGCATCAGCCAGTTCACGGGCATTGTCACTTGCAGATGTGAGAGCAGCCATCTACAGCCTCAGGCCCTGTCTGGTGTAACATTCCAGATATGCCTGCACTGCCATGACAGCCTGAAACATGTGCCTGCTGGTACCAGCTGTGTCACGTCTGCCAGGGGCATGATGACCAGTGGCCCAACCACGAGCACCCTGGGCCATCTGCCTATGTGGTGTCCGGCTGGACATCTGGCTATGTCTGCTGTGACCTGATACAGAGGGCATGGTTACCTCTCTTTCCTGTGCACTGCCACCAAATGCCAGCTGTCCCACCGCTATGGCCACTGGTGGTGGGGTATGTATAGGCACTGAAACTGTGTGTGGAGTTGGGGTGGCTAAAAGGGGGATGTCAAATGATGGCACGGTTTCGGCCCTTGACAACCCCACCTGTGTCAACAGTACTATTATCATCTTCAGTGTCTGTATGGACACCAGCATCAGGTTGCATGCAGGAGGGACGCTGACCCACCTCGCCACCTGTGGGGGAAAACAATAAACACACTTTAAAACATGTACAGCATTGCATAACAGTACACACACACACACACACACACACACACACACACACACACACACACACACACACACACACACACACACACACACACACACACACACACACATGCACCACTGTAATATCTACCTGTCCGTGACTTTACAGACAGTCCCACGTAAATTTCCATGTGTTCCCCAATCCTGTATCACAATTGGTAACATAGACACAGTGATATCACTCATTAACATATAAGTCCTCTAAATGCCTAGACAAGTGATCACAACACAAGACCTGTTACTACATTACCTACCTGACCTGTGTTTAGTGGTTTTAGATGGCCTCACGGCTGTCATTCAGTGTTCACCTTGTGTATGTCCAGGCATCATGAGCATGGCCCTATATGTGTGGGCTACTATGTTCACTCCATAATATCACGCACTGGAGTGTCATGTGTATGTATTGCTCAGTACATGCCAGATATGTTGCTCATTCAGCCTATCATGTGACAACTGTAATATAAGGATACACTCCCTGGTGTTGACTAGTACTTCCCCAATGCATCTGTAGTGCTGCATATGTGGCTTGTCAGTCATCTCTCTGCTGAATGCGATATTAAGGGTATACCTGGTGTCTACCTCCCCTCTGAATGCCTGTTCCATGCTACAGACCTTATTATACTATCAGCTGTCCTGTGATTACATACATGACAAGTATTCCTGGTGTGTAATGTGGCAGTCCATGTCCATGCACTGCACAATCCCAGAGGGAGGTACTGCTGTATGAACAACCCCACAATCACACATGTGCATACATGGTCACCCACAAAAACACACACATGCACACATGCATCCTACATGCATCAACCTCCTTCCACTTCACTAGAGTGACCCTACAGACAAGCCAACTACCCACCAGGATGCACACATACACACACACACACACACACACACACACACACACACACACACACACACACACACACACACACACACACACACACACACATACAGATGCACAATGATAGTACACACAGTCCACTTATTACCCATCTGTCAACATGCATAACATATGGTACACAACAGAATGTAGTGCAGCTATAGTCAGTCCATGCTAGCAATAGTATACATGTGTGCGATGCATGTGCTGTGTCAGTAGGTGATGCCTCTTCCCCTGGATACCACTGCACCCATGTACACAGTATTGTTTTGCACCTGTTCTGCACCTGCCATGTACTGTGCACCACACCTCACAGATGTACAACCCATTGCTGTATGTGTAGTACTGTGTCAGTTATGTCAGCTTTAATGCTCACCGCCCCTATGTTTTTCAGCAACACATACCTGGGATGATATGTGGACAGATGTCATTTGTGAATGCCTGATGTCTGATTAATAGCTCTCAGTATCAGTGGACCATGTATGACCAATACAATACTATTACACTGACAACCATTAGATCATACTGTGGCTATGGGAGGTGTACACACTCTTATTGATAGGAAGCTTTCATCCTTGGTCTGCCATGTGTCCACATCACAGCATATCTTAACAGTACATGAGCCTGATATGTGACATATGTCCTATACTTTCACATTCAGTGTCTACGGACTGTGTTAGGTGTGCAGATGCTGACCATGATGCACACATTCTGTGTGGGTATATGTGTGCACACCCTTATCATAATGGTTTGTTGCACCTATTGTTATATGTACTACAGTAGTCACTACTCCTGGCAGGGGTATACTAGCATGGGCCATCTGCATTTGTCAGTGTATGTTCAGTCTGCCCTACACATGTCCCCCTAATCTGCATGATTGCAAGGTCTACTCATGTGCACATTCCTTGGTGTTTACACACTGCTGTCACTATTGATTTGGGGATAGGGTTACATCTGCCACATTTCCTGAACCTGACTATGTGCAGATACAGCCATTCTTAGCATCCTTAGGATCCCTGCTGCAGTGCACTGGTGTGTCATGCTGACACCCTCCCAACCTTCAGCCTTTTTGCAGATGCTTGATAAGTAAGGCCTACACATGTGTGTCACTTTGCAGTGTTCCATACACTGAACAGCACATATTACAGCCTAGTCCAACTGATAATGTGGACCACAGTAATACCTCATGCCATATTGTAACTCTGCAACAGTTGCCATTGTCCTACAGGTATATACAATGGTGTTGCACTGTATATGGGTGTTGTTCCAAACATGTCCCTACTGTAGGCCATGTCTCTCACCATTATGTTACTCCCTGTGGATACATTCCGCAATGACAGGATGTTAGTTATCTTGCAGGTGTCTGACATACCCTTCCAATACTCCATCATGGTCACCACTGTGATGCCATACATTTAACATCAACAATACATGCATATATACAGCATGCATTCTGGGTAGGTGTGTTAGATATGTGCATGGAATATACCATAGCCAGTGTATAGCTATTCCCGGCTCCACAAAGTTTGCTCTTCAATTTTTCCCTTGGAAATAGACAAACTTTCAAATTAAGCACTCAAACCATTCACTTCTCATACCGACACTTGCTCAAAACTCATAGCAAGCACTAATAAACCTTAGCACTAGACCCACCCCCTACACTGTAGAGAAGGACAAGGCTCTCTATTCAACCTTACCAGCCAATCAGTAATACAGTTCACTGTTCCTATCCATGCATGTCCAAAGGGCAGTTTCAGGAGTACTCTCCGGTCCAACGAATGAATCTGGGCATTTTGAGGCAATGTTACAATTGCCTCATGTACACAGACAACCCTCTCTTCCTTCTACCAAACACTAATACATGCAAGAGATGCAATTATACAGCCAAACTGGAGGCTATGCTCTCTCAACCCAAGACTGGACCAGGTAGTCAAGAGGAGAAGGAAATCACACCACCAGTCTAACATAGAACATGGACCTATGAAACCAGCACCGGCAAAACCACACATAAATAAAAGAAAACATACTCGGAGGCTCTAAATAAAAATCTGCAGAAGCAACAGAGACTTCCAAAGCAGACATCCAAGCAACCTTCCCCCCAACACAAACCATGAAACACATACTTCACAAAACCAGTGTGCCACACAATCAGAGCCCTTAAGGCAAAATAACATACCCAACACATTAGTAATAGGTAACTCTATAGTCAGGCACACTGATGTCCCACTCACTAGGCTGAACAAGGAGAAGGTTACTGTTAGCTGCCTGTCGGGTGCCAGGATCTGTCACATAACACAAGCACTCAGGTCACTCCTGAACAAGTACGACTCTGTCATTGTCCATGTTGGTGTGAATGACTTGATCCGTACCTCTCTGGACTACATGAAAAGAGACATGGAGGAGCTCTCTGATCACGTAGCCCAGGCCGGTATGACCCTGACCCTGAGTAGCATCCTGCCCTCACCAAGAATGATACCATGGTATAGAGAAAAAATGATCAATTTCAACAATTGGCTAAGCTTCTGGTGTCATTCAAAGGGGATCTAATGTCTGTCAGCCTGGGATGACATGCTCGACAGGCCAAGCTGCTTCACTAGAGATGGCTTGCACCTGTCACCCTTAGGTTTTCAAATACTGGCCAAGGCTCTTGTCACCCCCATAGTGCCTTTTTTAGGCAAGGATCAAAAGACAAACCCACCACCGTAAATACACAAGTAACAAAAAACTGAGGGTAATGCTACTCAATGCCAGAAGTCTAAACCTCAAAATGCACACACTCGAGGCACTCCTCAGTATGGAGAAAATCAATATATGTGCAGTAACAGAAACCTGGTTTAAGGCTCCAGAGAGCACCCCAGCACTACCAGGCTACAACTCATACCATACATTTCAGCCACAAAACCCGGACTGAAATACAAAAGGCGGGGGAGTATCTATATTCATCAAGGATACCCACACCTCCAGGCTAGTGGCACAGCACGATGCTTCAGAGATCATCCACGCGCAACTAACAATGGGAAAAACTGCTATTCAAATTATAGCTTGCTACAGATCACCCACCATGTCCCAGGACCACCACTCCACATTTCTGGAAACACTGGGAATCATAAAGGTCCTACCAAACACCCTGATATTGGGTGATTTCAATTGCCGAAACATTAACTGGGAGAACTACTCAAGTACAAACTCCCTTGCCCAACATTTCCTAGAAATTATAAACTCAAACGCCCTGGATCAACTGGTCAAAACCCTACCCAGAGGTGACAACATATTGGACCTGGTCATCACCAACATGGGCGACCGGTGTTCCACACTGGAGGTCAACCCCTCGCTGGTTAGATCTGACCATAAACTAATCACTCTGGATATCCATATTCCGCCACCAACCCCGGTCAAAGAAACCACTGTGAAAAATTTTCAAAAGCAAACTTCACGTTATTACTTAAGACTGAGGTGGGAAGTTTCAAAGCCCCCATGCTAAGTGATAACGCTGTCCAAACTGCAAAATCCTTTACTAAAGCACTCCATGGGCACCAGAAGAATGCATGGAATGTGCTATCCCAAACAAACCAAGACTCACTCCTCCAAGAAAAGGAAACCAGTCTGGTGGACCCCTGCCATAAACAAGCTATACAATAGAAGGAGGAAACTAGTACAGAAAAGAGTAAAATCCCAAGAAGGGAAGACATCCCTGATCAGTATCAGCAAGAAACTACATTCCCTCATAAAATCATCCAAGGCTAGCTTCGAAAGAAAACTTGCCATGGACTCCAAAGATAAATACAAGGCATTCTTTAGCTATGTCAAGAATCTAAGTGGCAATTCTCAGATCTGCTCGGAGTTAGTGCAGAATGGTACAAAATACACTGAAACAACCGATATAGCCAACATCCTGGCAGACAGGTTCAATGCGAACTTCATACCCTCTCACCCCAAAGGGGCCCATAACCATACCAGAAGAATGTAGTGCCCCTGAAATCACAGACACTCAGGTTAAAACAGCCCTTTCCAAAGCCATAAACACAGCATCAATGGAACATGACGGTGTCCCAGGCTGCGTCCTACATGAGCTCAAAGATGAACTAACACCTCACCTAAACACACTGTTTAAACTCAGCCTCTCCACAGGCTACGTGCCCACAGAGTGGTGCACAGCAATGGTTATTCCACTCCACAAAGGTGAAGCCACAACAGACCCAAGGAACTATCGCCCTATAAGCCTGACTAGCTTGGTCTGCAAAGCTATGGAGCGCATCATCATGGATCTCATTAATAGAGACATTGGAAACCTTCAAGCACTGGACCCTATCCAGTTTGGCTTTGAAAAGGGCAGATCATGTCTCCTAAACCTGTTGGACTTCTTTGAGACAGTTACCAAGGCTATAGAAGAGGGAAAGGTGGTCCACACAACCTACCTAGACCTTGCAAATGCCTTTGACACCATTCCCCACTCAGGTATTATAGACAAGCTCACCAGCCTGAACATAAACCCCTACGTCATGAGATGGGCTGCGAACTGGCACATGGACAGAACCCACATGGTAAGAGTTGTGGGAGCTAGGTCTGACTCTAAACTGGTTACAAGTGGCATTCCCTAGGGCTCAGTCCTAGGACCCCTCCTGTTTGGCATATACTTCTCAGAGGTACAGGCAAGCACAGGAGGACTATGGCTGACGAAGTTCGCAGACAACTGCAAACTAGGGGCTATAGTTAGCTCTCCGGCTGACACAGACATCCTCCAAAAGGGTCTCACTGAGACCGATACCTGGTGGCAAAACCATGGCCTCAAGCTAAATGCCAAAAAGTGCATAGTCATCCCATTTGGAAAAAACAAAGTACCCACAATCTACCACATAGCTGGTAGCCCCCTAAATACGGAAGATGTAATAAGGGTTCTGGGGACCCAAGTAGATAGTAACCTCTCCTTTGATAATCACATTGCCAAATTGGAGAGAAAATCCTTCTATGTGGCCCACCTCATCACAAAAGGGTTTGCATCTAGATCAAAAAAGGTCATTGGGCCCCTCTATGCATCACTCATCAGACCCATCATAGAGTACAATGCCCCATTTGGGATGTACCGTACAAGACACCTGCAGCAACTGGAAAGACCACAGAAGTACCTCAGCAAGAGGATCACTGGCCTCAAGCAGATGCCCTATGTAGTTCGACTGAAGAAACTCCAGCTGTACTCGGTTGCATACCACCTACTCAGAGGTGATCTCTGCCTGACATACAAGGCCACGCCCAACCCAGAATTGATGGACATGCTCCAGCTAAAGAAAACCATATCCCCTTGAGCCACACGCTCCAGGGATCTAAACCTCACCACAACAATAAATAGGATGTGCTGGAGGGATAGATTCCTGTCCCAGAGACTTCCCATGCTCTGGAACAAGATTCCAATCTACATTAGGCAGAGCTCCTCGCTAACTCTCTTCAAGAGAAATCTTGACGAGTGGATGGGAAACAGAACGTTTACCCCAGGGATCACTTCAATGGCTCTGCTGGACAGAGGCACAGGGAACTAATCTAAGGGGGCGGCAAAAGCCAACACATTCTGGCTAGGCTTATAAATGCCTTCAGGCAGATAGCCTAGTACCTACCTATGAACCTATGAACATGCCTGGTGTATTGGCAAGCATCTACATAGGTTCATTAGGATGAGAATACTATACCCATTAGTTTGCTGTGCCTCTGTCCAGCAGTGGATCTCCCATCCACTGACAAGATTTCTCTTCAGTGAGGGCTCTGCCTCACATGGACTGGGATTCTGTTCCATAGTGTAGGAGTCTCTGGGTGAATCTGTCCCTCCAGCACGTCCCTATTTATATCGTGTTGAGGGTTAGTCTCTTGCTCTCGTGGCTCTGGTGGATTTGGATTTTACATTGCCTCTGGAGTTTCTTCAGTCGGGCATCATATGACATATGTTTGAGCCCCTTATCCTTGATGAGGGGAACTTTTCTTTTCTTTCCAACAGGTGCAGTGGTAAACATTTCCGGAGGGCGTTTAATATCAATCATTGGTTTTTCCTTTGTTCTCAACTGCTGGTAGAGTCGGGTAAAGGTACATTTCGAATGGGCGTTGTACTCAATCATTGGTCTGATAAGTGAACAGGGTACAATGACCTCTGATCTGGATGTGAATCCTTCATGATCAAGTGGGTGTAGGTAGCCTCTTCCTAACTTTAGCAATGTGAGTGTCAAGCGAGAGGTTAATGTCAACTTGGTTCCCCAGGTCCCTGATGACTTCTTCCGTGTTTAATTACTACCTATGTGGTAATTAGGGGGTTACCTTGTTTTTCCCAAAGGTATGACTATACATTTTTAGCATTTAGAGTTATCCATTTCTATGAGACCTCTCTGGAGGATGTCTGTGTCTGATGGAGTGTCAATTATGGTGCCCAGTTTGCAGTCATCTGCAAATTTTGTCAGCCACAATCCCTATGTTTGCCTGCACTTCAGAAAAATAAATGCCGAACAAGAGGGGGCCCAGGACTGAGCCCTGGGGACACCCGCTCGTGACGGCTTAGAGTCTGACATGGCACCAGCAACTCTAACCCTGTGTGTGGTCAAGGTAGGCTGTGTGAACTGCCTTACCCTCATCAATGGCCTTAGTGACTGTTTGAAAAAGTCGACCAAGTTCAAGAGGCAGGATCTGCCGCCCATTGGTAGATCAAGTGGGTAGGATCATTTATGAGTTCCATTATGATCCTCTCCATAGCTTTGCATCCTCATTGACACCGTCCGTCCCATTGATGCTGTGTTTTTGCTAGAGAGCAGCTCTCACCTGGGCATCTGAGATGTTTGGGAGGCTAGACTCTGGTGGGATAGATATTTTTTTTGGGGGAGGGAGGGAGAAATTTGCACTGAACCTGTCTGCCAGTATGTTGGCAATGTCTGTGGGTTCAGTGATTTTTATATCATTTTGGACTAATTCTGAGCATATCTGGAGTTTCCACCCAGGTTTCTAACATAGCTAAAGAAGGCTTTATGATTGTCTTTTGTGTCATTAGCGATTTTCTCTCAAAGTTGGCCTTGGATGATTTGCTAGTATTGATCAGAGATGCCTTCCTTTTAGGGATTTTGCTCTGTCATGTAGTAGCTTTCTCCTCTTGTTGTAGAGTTTGTTTATGGCTGGGGTCCACCAGACCGGTGCCTGCCTTTGGTGGAAAGGGTCTTGATTTTATTAGGGATTGCTTGATCCATACATTCCTGGAGGTGCTCGTAGAAGGCATTTGTAAGGGTTTCAGCAGCATGTGTTGTGGTTTCCACTGGCTCGGGGGCCTTGAAGGATACCACTCCAGTCTTAAGAAGTGTGAAGTTTGCTTTTGAGTAGTTCCTCAATATGGTCTTTTTGCTGGGGGTGGGGATGTGGATCTCCAGTGAAGCATTTTGTCCCCATGTTTGTGATGATCAGGTCTAGTATATTTTCTCCTCTTAAACCATATACACCAGCTACAGGCTGCTGCCTTGGTGATATATCGGAGGGACCTACATAAGAGGGTGAGAGATGCAAAGTCAGTGGCCATGCCTGTGGCATTGCTACAGGGTGGGTGCAGCATTACAATACATCAACAGTACATGTCCATAATACTACCACATATGCACATCTGTTTATCACTACTATGCAGCAACAAACTATATCTATGACATGTCAGATATGCATGATCTACCTGTACAGATGCAGATGTATATGCAACAGTGGTTTACTGATGTGCCCCGATGCCTTAACTGCTTGCTCCTTGGATGGTGTGTGGGTAGCACTCACCTACACAAAGGTGTCTGGCGGTTGGTGGCTATGCAGATGGGAAGGTGCCATGAGCCTGGCTAGGAGCTCCTCCACACGTGTCAGGGTGAGATGGATGGCATAGCCTTCCCGTGGCAAGGTGATCCCCTTGGACTGCAGCAGCATGCCAATGGGCATTGCGAAGCAGGTCAGAACAATGATGCTGGACCTGCGCATAACTGCGGTTGTGCAATCCATCATTGACCCTGTGGACTAGGTCATTCCACAGGGCGGTCCAGTCCTGCTGATCATGGGAAGCTCGGCCAAACAAGACAGGGTAGTGTTGTATGAGGTGGTTCACCAGAATGTCGTTTTCAGCTGCTGAGTATGCCAGAAGCCTTCCATGGGACATCTTGCCTGAAAGACATAAAGATGGACACAGGTGTAAGTAGGTCATGCAGTAAGATTACCACAGTGCTTAATACACATCACTGTCACCCCCACACCATATCAGTGACAACAAACTATACACACAACTCAGTAGGTATGGCTACAGTATACCTATCACTGGGGCAGATATTGTATTGTACGACACTTTGTGCAATGTGTTTGTAGCCATGGTCACTGGTCACAATCATTGCTGGCCTGTGACAGACTATTCACCTGCATGCCATTGACAGGGCCACTATGGTTCCATATATGCCTGTGGTATGCTTGCTATGTGGTTGCGGCATATCTGACATTCTGTGTTATTTCTGTTATCTATGCATGCTATTGGACATGTTCCTGGATTGTGTAGACTATTACTATCAACATATGTTCTATAACAATGACTCAATAGCATGTATATGTACTATTGGCCAGAAGAACCACCTCTCCAAACTCATCTGCCTATTTTCCCAGGCCACATCACATGTGTGACCCACCCTGGGACCTCCTCATGTACTAGTTCAGCAATACCTTCAGGTGGAACCAATTCAGGGGATGTTATCCCACCCCCGGGGACACATACAGACATGATCTTGTTCCCCAAGGTCATATCCAGAGTCTGTTCCATAACAGGCTCCACAAACACAAGTGGATGTGCTACATCACCTTGAGGCACCCAGTATACATTCACAGGGTCCACATGCTCATCCTGCTCATCGTCCAGGCCAGGCACCTTTGGGACGCGGACTACTGTTGTGAGTAGCAGTGGGTGGGAGGTTTGTTCCTATTGTGTCCATACTGAGGCCCATGGGGCTTCCAGATCACAGGCCACACACACCATCCAGAGTGTTTATCCACCACGTGTCACATACCATCCCTGTAGGCTGTCCTCTATATCTATCAACCCTGACCACCTCCACAAATATACCTGCCATCCTTCCCCATATTCCTATTCCATACTTCAAAAACAAGAGCAATGTGGTCCCAACAAGGGGTTCACATGTGACATACCCATCCATGTTGCACACACTGACAGCTGTAGATATCTGTATGTATTGCTCTGTGTGTTGTTTCCTTGCACATAGCATGCAGCACTGTGGTGGAAACATAGGGGACATGTATTTACATACATATGTGTTTGTGTGTGTGTTTGTATATATGTAGACTTGCATATAGGTATATATCTATATATGTGTAGATATATATGATGTATATATATGTGTTTATATATATGTCTACACATGGGTATCTGTATATTTGTGGACATACATGTAAATATGTATATATATATATATATATATATATATATATATATATATATATATATATATATATATATATATATATATATATATATATATGGACACACATGCATACTTATATATGGAGTACATTCAGACATCAGGTCCACAATCTCACAACACCTTCCTGCACAGCTGCACTGTTCTGCCTTGCTACAACACAGACAGGTGCCACATATGGACACAGCCTGACATTAGGTTGGTATATGTAGGGACAGAATGCAGGTAACCCTATTACACACCTATGGCATTCCTGCATGCTACAATACAGGTTAACCTGAGTATCCTGCAAGAGGTGGGCTGTGGAACCCACGTGTCCATCATTATGGCATTACTTCCACCACCAGCTATTGGCCACAGTAATATACATACTTCCCATTACACAACACACACTATGATGACTTACATCTTATCAGTCAGTGCTGCTCTGCATGGTTGACGGGTATGGCCCACTACCCACAGGGACAGACTCTATTGTCCTTAGCAGTTGTTCAGCTGAACATCATTACAACACCTGAAGGCACATATAAATCATTCCACATCATCTATCCCATTATTATGGACCAAGTACTACGGTCAGTTACATGCATATGTACTTCACATACCTGTTCTGGGAATAAAGTCTCTTCTGGATGGTTTGCTTGATGTTTTTTTTTTGTGTGTGTGCCTTACACTCTCTCTCTCTCTCTCTCTCTATATATATATATATATATATATATATATATATATATATATATATATATGTGTATATATCGGTCTCTCTCCAGTAAATGGATTGAGCTGCTTTGAATAGATTGCAGCACGGATTTTTGTAGGTGATGCACATGATCAGGTGATGGCATCTGCACAAATCAGTGTTCTCCACTTGTTACCTGCATGCAGAATGCTATGTAGTACTTCCAATTACCACTGTCATGGCAACCAACTACTATAAATCCCTACATCATGTGGGCATGGTCTGTTTACCTTTCCTGTATGGTGGACATCCTTCCTGCATGTTGGCAGCAGTGTTACAGACAGCAGGTAGCAATAGGTCTTACAGGAGAACCTGCACACTCAGGCCAGCTACATATTTGTAGGAGGTTCCAGAACTACAGACAGAGTGTGGGCAGTGTTGTTGTATGCATTGTATAGCACCAGTGTTACAGGGTTTGTGCGTACATACTAGTTTAACTTGAAACGAAGTCTGTCTGCATAGCTCTCAACTGTGGGCCTATCCACTTGATGGCCAGAGGTGTGCCTATTATGTTTTGTCTGTCCACCACACAGATATTGTGTCAGATATATCTCTGTCAGTGTGTGTGTGTTGAGTGCTCTCAGTACATGGCTACATCCACTTCTGTTTCTAACTTCATATTCCTGACTAAGGGTAAAGTGCTGACTATCCTGTAACACCAGCGACTTGCTTAGTGTATGACAACAGAATTTCACACATGGGCCTGTGTTCCAGCCTCTGTCCTCCACCTACATACCAGGCTTTGTACATATGACATACTGTCAGGGGTTGTTATGTAGTGGGCTGTGAGTATGTCATGCTGCCATTCCTGCCATCAGTCCACTGCTGTTGTGGCCCCCACACATATTGTGGAGATGGGTTCATGTATGTGTGGCTTCACCTACACAATACATATGTGCCCTTATGTACTCCAGAGGCCAGTGTATGTAACAGTGGTATATGGCCCTGTATCATTCAATCTATGGGGGTGGATGCACCATAACTAACCTAGGCTGTTACAACATGTGGGGGTATCAATGGTAAACTGTCTTAAGGTATCTGGATGTACATTGCCATACAATTCACCTTGGGTAAATGAAGAGCTACTGCTTTCTTCCATACAGACTGCTTTGTTTGTCAGTGTGTTTGTGATGGTGTCAATTATGTCTTGTTATGTAAAAGGTATATCTCATTGTGTCAGCTGAGGTCTTTACCCCCTTGGGATTGTGTACAGAGTGTAGTTAGAAGCTGCTGCACTATACATCTGCATTACTTACTGTTGATTGAGTGTTATCCTGTCTCCCAGTCTGTCTTTACTATTTTACTACTTGAAGGCCACGGCCTGGACAGCAACATATGTAAACCTTTCCAGACTACTGTATTAATATCACTGTTTCACAGTTGCATCACTCTGTTTATATGTATGTCAGAGTCCAAACAGCTATATGACATGGCATATACAATGGTAATAGTACACACATAAAGCATTCCCATGTATGCAAACCTGTGTGTGGCATTATATCCTTTGACCTCTCAGTGGGTATATGTTGCGGGCAACAATTGTCATTTGTATGGGTGGCTCATACAGTGTCCAGTTGGTCAGGTGGCAACTGTAGGCATAGTGGCTGTTCCGTATTGTGTGCACCTTCTGCATATGTATCATCCTATACATATCTATGTGTGTGTATGTGTAGTTGCATATTATATATATATATATATATATATATATATATATATATATATATATATATATATATATATATATATATATATATATATATATATGTGTGTGTGTATCAGCATATATGTGTCTGTGTATATGTATCTCAGGAATGTTGATTACATTCTCTATGGAAGCCAGACTGTGCCACATTATATGTTACTGATACCAGCCTGATATCATACAGGTGGGATGGCGTACTGTTAACATCTTCTGCCCATGTTGTGTCAGGTCTTGGTTATGGGATTTGCAACAGTTGGTATTGTATTGCAGGGCAGATGTGTTTTGATGTGGGGGGATAACTATATGTACAAGATGTAGGTTGTTTGGGCCACCTCACCCCCCATTAATGGTGCATGTGGACATATATGTTTTTGTTATGTTCTCTTTTATATCTATCAATATATGTCTGTATATACCTATATAGATATAGATTTATGCTTACATATATTTATTGCTATATATATATATATATATATATATATATATATATATATATATATACACACATTTAGATGTAGACATATATATCTATAGATGTATGCATATGTATGTATATATGTTTATATGTTTATATATATATATATATATATATATTTCTGCCACTCCCGGTCTTCTTGATCTTCTGGAGCTTCGATGTCGGTCTTCTAAGTCAGGTAGAACCATATATACATATATAGATGTGTTGTATCTATTTAGATAATATATATATATATATATATATATATATATATATATATATATATATATATATATATATATACACACACACACACACACACACACACACACACACACACACACACACACACACACACACACACACACACACACACACACACACATACATCTACATGTTTAAATACATTTCCTGTACTGTTGAATGACTGTGCTGGATGATATATTTGTGAAAATATCAGGGTTATGTATATCTGACATGGCTTAGTGATAAATCACTTTGGCTATGTTGTGCAGGGTCCTGGGCTCGAGCCTTGCAAAGGCTGTTTACTTTATTGCTGGGCAGAACAAGGGATTTGGATACAGAGTGATTAAGGTACTTCTAAGCAGTTATAAGCAGTTTTGCTTGGGTTTGCACGGAGGTAAGCACTGCAAACTTCCAGTTACAGTTTCTTATATTCAGTTAGCTTCTAAATTGCTTAACCTGTGTAGGTATTGCTTACCCCCGGCCAAACAGGTTAAATCTGCTTACTGCTGCTTAAATGTGCTTACTCCTGCTTAACCCCAAGCTCATTTCTTTAAAAGAAAAGAAAAAAATGTTGATAGGAAAGTGGTGAAAAAGGGGCACAAAGAGGGAAAGTCAGTAGGGTGAATAGCTAGGGATGTGCAGGAAGGGCGTAGGGAAGGTCCATAGCTGCTCATTTCGTCTACAGCAACAGCTGTGCATATACACTGAATTTGGAGATAGATTTGGACACTCAAACCCCCGTGATAGGGGTAAGGACAACAATAATATGTTGTGCTGCTAATTAGACCAGATTACATGTCCAGTGGACATGTGTACGAAATGGACAGGTATGTATGGGGTGAGATTTTTTTTGGGGGGGGACAGATTGCCCTTTTTTTTTCAGGTGAGTGTGGGATGTTGGGGAGGGATTGTAGGTATATTTGTGGAGGTAGGTTGGGTAGGTTAACAGACAAGACAAACGAGACACATACAGGGGCTTTATATGACACATGTGTGGGGGTAAACACCTTGATGGGGAGGGATGAAGGGAAATTGGATGCCCATGAGCCCCCTAGTAAAAACAGTGGTACTAAGATCCCCACCCATGGGCAGTCACCACTCTACCTCACAGCCCCGAAGGTGGCTGTGCTGGGGGCTGAGTCGGAGAGCCAGGCTGACTCTCTAGTCATGACACGCGGCCCTTGAGCTGGTGTAGCAGATCTCCAAACTGCTGATTGAGCTCAGTACGCACCATGACCCGGACCTGGTGAAGGGTGACAGGCTCCTATCCGCACACACTCCCAAGGATGGGGATGAGCCCCCTCCCATGAGGCGGTTCCACCCGAAGGTGGTGCAGGATCAACGGATGAGGAGGTCCTGGGTTGGGCCCCAGATGTGCTGGTACCCAGTGCCGTGGCCAGTTGAGGTGGGACATGTGGGCCTGCTGAGACCCGCATTCTCATACGTGCTATGATGTTTATGGTTTATCAACTTACGTGGGTTAGTAATAGTCAACACATTCCAGAATTAGGTATAACAGCATGCATAGATATTTCCATTAACCCAAACACCAGTTATGGAACAGTTGCATAGCACACGGAGTTCACACATATATGGGACCACAGTGGTAATAACAACAGCATGCAGGTACACTGATGGCACCATTCCACTAATGTTGTAGTATTTCAACATAGCACATGCGCAGAAACAGATTTATATAAATATTAAACAATAGGACATATGTCCCAACATTACAGTGGAGTCATCACGTACCAGTTGAGGTGGGTATTTAGTGTATTTTTGGAGATATGGTGGGGGGGGGTGTTAGCTAACAACTGTATATTCCTGTAGTTTGCATTATTTTCCTAGTCAGTGCTATCTTTACCTTACAAGTAATACAACACTACCCTATTGCCTTAGTTTGGACAGTGATATGGCTGTCAACAACTATATACATGGACTGGTTTTACATGCAGTATACACCTCTTAACTGGTATATCTGTGGAGAAATCGTTTGTTAACACTAACTAACTGTTTCTACACATACTCCCAGATTCCAGGTTAATGTTATGCAAATACCTGTCCATCTCTTTTTGCACAGACTCTGGCCATGTCTTGACCACATGCAGGTGAACCGGGACATATGTAGACTATTGCCCTCTTCAACCTTTAGTGACTTACAACACTCTTATACAGAATTTCCTAGACAGTTATATTATGCAGCACAGTGTGGGTGACAGTGATATCTTATTATTCAGAACAACTGCAACACTCACAATACCATATAATACCAGAGTAAACAGTACCAGTACAGGGTATCAAGCAAATATTTCTCGGCACAGTGGTTGTATCTGATGTACCTGTAGGAGCAATGTTTGTTAGCACTACCTGAATGTTGCCGCACAAAGTACCAGATTTCACATTAGTATTATGCACATACATCTCACTCTATTACTGTACACTCTGGTCACAGCTTGACAACATGGGGGTGTAGATGGGACATACATGGCTTATTCCTCTCATAACATCTTGGGGAGTTGCTAGTGTGACAGGTTTGTTCTTATAGATGTGTGACAATCAGTTGTATTTCCTGTTTGTTGCCTAAACATTTGGGATCATCCCACTGATTTCCCAGGGGGACAGAGTAACAGGCAGCAGATATGGGCCAATTTACTGGACATTCTGGACATATTTGTACAGTTGTGGGGTATGCTTGTATATGCAGACTATTACCACTCCCAGGATTTGAACCCTGGCTGTGTGTGCTAAAAATACAACAGTTCACATCTCAGATGCATGTGCTATTCAGATTTTGTTGTCTATCTTTTAACTGTTTTCGGTCTATGTCTCTCGCACTTGTACTAAATGACCTCTGGGGATTACACCAGTCATATACAGACATTCCTACACATTCTATTTATGTTGAACTGTGTGGGTAACAGTTCTTAGTACTATTAAGTGATTGCAAATCTACATTATGAGATTATACCAGAGTATACACATGCAGTCCAGCAGTTAGACCTTTATTGTCAGGCTATTATGCTTTTATTTTCATACAAACTATATGATACTCTTACTGCCATATTCTCCAGTGTATGCAGTACTTGCCTTAAACAATACAAGTTTTACACTGGCAATTAACTTACTAATACTTTTAGATTTATTTACAAACACAATGAATCCTGTACCAGAACCAACAAACAAAAACGGCAGTCCAGTAGGCAAACTCCACCTGAAGAAATAGTGATACGATATCACTCAAAACAGCTCACAATAAGGCTCCAATGCTCAAATCCACAAAACAGCAGTTCATTGACTTTAACGCCACACAATTTTACACACGTTTTCGTCAAGCATATGACTTCATCAGACAAAGACTCAGTAAATCACACTGGTTTAAATACTAAAATAATTACACACTTGACTCCCAATTAAATAATTAGTCACATTTAAAGCCACACAATAAATGTCATAAAATCCTTTTCATTTTCATGTATACTAAAAAAATTTTTTTAAAAACCAACCATAAAACCCAAGCATATTAAAACAAAGGAGGCAATAGTGTTGTGCATATATACATATTCGTATATCTTAGATTTTACAAAATACTTGCTGTTATTATATACCAGATCTATGTTAATGTATAGTAAATAAATATTTCAAATTCTGTCAGATTTGAGCTTTAAATATGGAATAATGGACACAGAATCATTAAGCCCAGGAAATCTATTAGATTCTAACAAAATTTGCCAGTATGTTTCCCTATGGGATAATAGTACCTCCCAGGGTCCACCCCTGGCTTCTTTAGAAACAGAATCCAATACAAAAAAAGAGAAGGTTCCTCCAGAGCATGTAATAAGGTGCTTATAAAGTGCATTATTAGTGTCACATTTTTGTATATCATAAAGGTGCTCGTACACCCTTCTACGGAGTTGCCTTTTGGTCTTCCCTACATAAAATGCCTGGCATGACTGGCACACCGCCAAATAGACAACCCCGTAGGAAAGACAATTGTAGAATTTTTTGGAAACAATCTTCCTACTTCTACTTTCCAAATACACAAATTCTTGATTGAAAATGTGTTTACACTGTGAACACCGTCCACACTTGTAAGTCCCTTTATGGGAATTTTCCTGATAAAATAGTTTAGTATCCTGCTCCAGAATTCTCTTAATGTTAAGACCTTTCCTATATACAGTTTTAAAAGTAATGTTCTTAAATCCACTAAGGTCTGTTAATTCCTGAAAAGACTTAAATTCCCTATCTATAATCCTACTTATGTTACCAATGTTACCACTGTATTCAGTGATAAACAATAACTGATTACTATAAAAGTCCATTTTGTTATTACCCTGCCCAGTTTTTGAAAGGCCTTGCCCCAAAATGGGCTTAAATCTAGTGGATCTCCCTGTCAATACTTCTTCCTTCACAGAATTTATCATATAGATGGGGTACCCCCTCTCCAAAAACATCTTAAACAACTTCTCACACACAGTATGGAATTGCGGGTCCTGTGATGTCATACGGGAGGCCCTAACAAACTGTCCCTTGACAATACCTCTCTTTTGGAACCCTGGGTGTGAACTAGAAAAGTGCAAGTAACTATTAGAAAAGGTCGGCTTCCTATAAACTGTGGAAGTAAACCCTGATGTGTCTTTGGTTAACGTAACATCCAAATAGTTAACATATTCCACAGATGTCTCATATGTAAATTTTAGGAAAGTCGTTGTACCCCTAATAAACGTAATAAACTCATCAATGGTCTCAACTGGGCCCACCCAAAAAATGTAAATATCATCCAAAAACCTGGAGTAATGTATCCAGTTATTTTCGTAACCGCTTTTATGAATAAATTTCTTTTCCCAAACGGCCATAATGATGTCTGCATAAGTTGGTGCACAATTGGCCCCGTTGGATACCCCAGTAATCTGTTGAAAATATTCACCCCCATAAAAAATATAGTTATTTTTTAATACTAACTCCAACAGCCCAATAATCATACTCACGTCATTATGAGTAATCCCAGCACATTCCCACAATGCCTCCTCTAACCATTCCAATCCTATGTCCGTAGGGATTACTGAAAATAAATCAACCACATCTATGGTTAGGAACATAAGATTTGGCCTGCACAGGTCATTGGTAATACTCCACAAAAATTCCCAGGAATCTTTAAGGAGGTACGAATCCCTCCCCCAAACCTGCTTAAGCTTCCAATCCAGGAATTTTGAGATGGAATGTGTCTTAGAACCCTGTGCGGCCACAATAGGCCGAAGAGGTGGATCCTCCACACATTTGTGGATTTTAGGCACACCAAAAATAGTGGGCACTTTAGGATAATTATTTTCTAAGAATGAAAAAATATCAAATTCAATAATTTCCTGATCTAACATGTCCTTTATGGTCAGGTCAATTTTTTTGTAAGACAAATGTATTTCATGAATGGAGGTTAAGGTATATTTATCAGTATCATACAAAATTTCCCCCATTTTACTCTCATACAATAACTGACTCATAAAGACAGTGCCCCCTCCCTTATCAGGCTGCATCACTCTAATAGTGTGATTGTGTGCTAGATCATACAATATTTTAATTTCTTCCTCACTTAGGTTATAATCAAAATGTGCATGGGTTAATTCCTTACGTATCTCTTTTTCAATTCTATTCTCTAAATTACTGAGCTGAGGATGCAATGGTGGGTTAAATATACTCGATTTTTTTAAAAACAGACTGGGAGCCACTGGCCCATGACCAAACAGATGTTGAAGGTTTAGCTTCCGAATAAACATTTTGAGATCAAGGATACTATTTACTAACTGGCTACCTCTTGCTGGTACAAATTTAAAACCTTTAGTAAATAGATCAAAACAGACCTCAGTTACTGGTACCTCACTATAATTGTAAATATGATATCCCATTTTACTATATACCTGGTATGCACCTATGTTAATAACAGAAATGCCTTTACCTATTGCCATACCTGATTCCTGCCCCTCCCTCTCCCCTGATTCCGATTGTCCCTCCTTTGGGAAAAATCGGATATACAGGGTATGTTGGTCCCCCTTGCTGATTCCGAATACGTTCGGATCTTCTTAGTAAAAAATTCTCATCTATTTGCTCTTCCATATCTGTAGGACCATTTTCTTCCCCCAAAACTGTTGTAGATGATGTTGTTTCTTCTCTAGGTACTATACCCTTGTCAGACTGAAAATCCTGGAAATACATTCCCCTAGTGTGTGGTGGGTTAGGGTATTGTCTACCCTCCCTGTATTCCCTAAGATCTCGATTCAACTTGTTATACTTTCTTTTGATTATTGTGTCACATTGTTTGTCAATATTTTTGCGCACTTCATAATACTTGGCTTTGTGCGTTTCAACTTGAAATAATAAATCACTAGTAATGTCATCATTGCACTTAAATATCTGTTCTGTTAGAACTTTAATTTCACTTTCATTTTTCTTAATTATAGCCCTCACAATATCTAATCCACACCGATCAAAGGCCTGTAACAACTCCATGTGAAACTCACTGCCATGTACAACATTATTAGGGTACTTGTGCACCCTTAAACCTTTAGGCACAATTCTTTTATTAATGCATTCAGTCAAGTAGGTATTGTCCAAAACAAGAGTCTTGTACCTGTACAGAGTGTCCTCTAAAAAACGTATATTCTCCTCAAAAGAATATCTCTCCATGGAAGTACTCTGTTGGTAGTCCAAAGAGGTAAAAGTAGGCTTAGCTTTAACCCAATCGGAGAATGATGCCGAAACGGACACTGAATCCTGCAATGAAACGGGCTGGTGACAAGGAATTGAAGATTCTGAACGCCTTCCCCGTAAAACGGCTGGTGTATCCAAAAAGACTGCAGCTTCCTGATTGTTAGACGCTTCCGTCAGCTGCCTCTGGCCCAAACCATTTCCATCAGCAACTGCGGGGGAAACTGCAGACGATAAACCTGAATGAGACGCAACTGCTTGCAAAACTTCCTTTTGGTGAGAAATAATAGTTTGTAATCCCAAACCAATGGGAGTAAGTAGTTGAACCAACTGAGTGAGCTGGCCCGTAAGCTGGGATAATTCACCGGCTGCCAAACCTGCACCGGTACCACTACCTTCATTCATGGAATTGCCCGGACCCTGTTCCATAGCACCAAACCTACAAACACAATGAATCCTGTACCAGAACCAACAAACAAAAACGGCAGTCCAGTAGGCAAACTCCACCTGAAGAAATAGTGATACGATATCACTCAAAACAGCTCACAATAAGGCTCCAATGCTCAAATCCACAAAACAGCAGTTTATTGACTTTAACGCCACACAATTTTACACACGTTTTCGTCAAGCATATGACTTCATCAGACAAAGACTCAGTAAATCACACAGATTTAAATACTAAAATAATTACACACTTGACTCCCAATTAAATAATTAGTCACATTTAAAGCCACACAATAAATGTCATAAAATCCTTTTCATTTTCATGTATACTAAAAAAAATTTTTTTAAAAACCAACCATAAAACCCAAGCATATTAAAACAAAGGAGGCAATAGTGTTGTGCATATATACATATTCGTATATCTTAGATTTTACAAAATACTTGCTGTTATTATATACCAGATCTATGTTAATGTATAGCAAATAAATATTTCAAATTCTGTCAGATTTGAGCTTTAAATATGGAATAATGGACACAGAATCATTAAGCCCAGGAAATCTATTAGATTTTGACGAAAACGTGTGTAAAATTGTGTGGCGTTAAAGTCAATAAACTGCTGTTTTGTGAATTTGAGCATTGGAGCCTTATTGTGAGCTGTTTTGAGTGATATCGTATCACTATTTCTTCAGGAGGAGTTTGCCTACTGGACTGCCATTTTTGTTTGTTGGTTTTAGATTTATTTCCTAAGACAGTACATGCAAGAGTATTACTAACCTGCCTTGCTTTGCTACCTCTCCAGGTGACATCCATGGGCCTCCTGGTTCACGGCCCGCTCACTTGCCACTGTGAAGGATATAAGAGGAATATTTAGCCATACCTATCCATAATATGCATGATCTGGCAATTATTAAACAGGTAGTGGTGTGATAATTAAGCACAGCTGGGACAACCCCTGCTGTCCTAGCTTCTTGGATCCACTGATCCAAGAGATCCCCCTTTCACCACTTCAGGTCAGCATAGTGATGCCTGACCTGCTCACCAGTTTGGGGTATGCCAGTGGCACTGGTGAGGTCATGGGCGAGATGGTCCTAGGCCTCCGCCTTATATTGGGAACCCTGGTACTGGCCCTGCAGCAGTCTCTGTTCATGGTCTTTGACAAGGAGCCCTGCCATGACTCTGGACTCATGGATGCCCCAGCTCTGCACCCTAAAGCACACTCCCTCTCCCATTCCTGACATGGTGCCTGCAAGGGGAAGCTACAACCAGTTATGATATGTATTTCCACCTGTTGGGTTTAAGTAGGGCTGATTTCCCTCACTTTGCCGTGATTGGACGGTTTTGAAAAGGCTAAGCTGTGGGGAAACCTGCTTACCTAAGGTTGGCATTCTTTAAAGGGGTATACCACTGGACAAATTGAGTTAGCTGGCCTACACATTGCTTACACCTACTAAGCTGGCCTGTGCAATGCTTAGCATTGCTTAATATTTACTTTGCATTATATTTGCTTTTTGGCATTGATTTCTTATTTATTACATTGTATATATATATATATATATATATATATATATATATATATATGTCTGGTATCCATGATTCATGTGTACGTACACTGCATGGGGTCCTTGTGTTTAATAGGGGACTTCAACACACTATTACAATTACACCTCACATCTGGGCTTACTTCTGTACTCCAGTTCACATATTTATGTTATGTAGTAGGTTATAGGACATATCACTATATACTGATTCCTTTCACATGTTCAATTTGATTTTACTATAATGAGGATTTGTTTGGTGATACCTCATTCTTATGTACTGCTGTGATGGCTTGTTGGTTAACTACTGTAACTATAGTGTATAGGGTCCTGGTTTCAAGACCAGCAAGGCTGTTTATTTTGTTGCTGGGCAGAACAGCAGCTGTTGGATACAGAGTGATTAAGGCACCTTTAAGCACTTGTAAGCGGGTTTGCGTGGGTTTGCATGAGGGTAAGCAATGCTAACCTTCAGTTAAATATGCTTACAGAGAGACAGCTTCCATATTCCTTAACCTGTGTGCACATTGCTTACTCCCAGGGAAACTGGCTTAAACCCACTTACTAGTGCTTACATATGCTTACTCCCACTTACTACTGCTTAATAGTGCTTATACTTGCTTACTAGTGCTTACTCCCGCTTATCACTGCACTAATTTAGACAGTAATGTCTAATGGTTCTTGGGAAGGTGGGGGATTTGGAGGCTGTATGGAGTTATCATTCATTACACATTTTACCTTCCATTTGAATCCCTGATTCCTGTGTACATATACTGTATGGGGCACATGTGATTATCTGTGGACATTGCAACATTATGACGCTGACACTTCACATCTGCATTTAATGCAGTACTCCATTTCACAAATATATGCTATTTAGTAGGTTATGCACTAAAAATATTGGTCATAATGTGATTTGATATGGAAAATGGAATGTGCTGCAGTGGGACTCCAACAGGAAATGACTGCTTGTAAGGTGAATGCTCTGCCCACTACACTTTTGCTATACTGCTTCATTTGCATATAGCTTCCTTTTTATCCTCTTCTGCCATTTAAGCTGCATTAACCATAGCTAAGCGATGGGCAAACCTGCGCACCTATGGTTAAATTTAATCTGTTTCATAAAAAAAAGTATCTTTATATTGTTTGTGTTTACTATTGCTCTTGTACACGGGGGGTATTACTGGGGGGTATGCGGACACCTATGAGCAGTCTCACTCATTCTTTTAGGGCTTTCTGCTGTTCTTCATTGCAGGGGAGTGTATATTCTGAGAGATCTGCTCTCAGACACACCCCTACACTCTAACATGCTATGTGTAAGATTAGGAGCTCAGGCAGCCCACCTTCTTTAATATGCATGGCGCACTGCCATCCTGCTCCTAAATGGCTGCTTCCGTGCAGGACTAAGCTAGTCCTGCACAGAAGAATAGTGAATCCGGGGGGTTGCTTTCAACTTTGTTTTCCCAAACTCCACTCCTAGGATTGGGCTTTACTGTTTCCAAAGTAAGAAATAATAATTTATCAAAATCATTGCATACCAAGAAGGGTTTGTATAATGTGTTCTCGGAGTTCCACTTTACAATATCACAACAGTGTTCATGAATGTTTTTTTCTTATGGCCCTTACTGTTTTTTTCCAACATAAAAAGACTCACAGGTGACACAAACTGCCAAGTAAACAAGAACTTTACTACAGCAGTTACCATGTGTGGTTAGCAAAACTAGTACCCTATCAGTTTTCACTGAATACTTATCACAACTAAAAACATATGGGCATTGTCCACAATGGTCGAACTTGTGCATGCTTGTTTTGGCAATAAGATTGCTATCTTTTTATCTAGAGTTCAATTGTAAAACGTTTTTCAAGTTGTTATACATTTTGTAGCAGAACAAGATTTGTCTCCTACCAAAGCTGAAAATGAATCATTAGTTTAAAAATAACTACTTTTTAGTGATATTTCATTTAGAAATATTACTGCCCCAGTCATATTGCAAAACTAAAGCTCTCTCAAATTTCCTTTCACTGTTGGTAAAAAGATACTTTGTTTTGTTGTTGCTGTTCACACATTGACAACCAACCTCCTAGAGGGCTGAAAAACAAGTCTTTCTCCTCCAATAAATTTCTGGACTAATTTCTAATATCAGTTTCATGGGATAACATCTCTCAGAAAACATGTCAGATAAATTTTGACTTTCTAAGAGAAAAGTATTATCCAAAGCCATTCTACCTAGACAGGAATTGTCCTTTTACTAAGAAAACTTTGAAAATGCAAATAACTATTACTAAATGTAGGTTTTCTGAAAATAGTGTATGAAAATTGACCTGCATTCTTGTAAATAAGTACATCTAAGTAGTTAATGCTCCCATGTGTAACACTGCATGTCAATTTCAAAAATTACGTAGTTTGGTGTAAATAGTGAACAAATATTTCCAGATTTTCCTGTGAGCCATTGCATTAAAAAAGGTGTTGTCCAAATACTTAACATATAAGGAACAGTATTTATAATGTACAAACTGCAAAACAAATTGTTTTTCCCATAAACAGCATATTAAATTAGCAAAGCTGAGGGCACAAGCTGCCCTTTAGCAACACATTTAATTTGTTTGCATGTTTCACCCTCAGAACAGATGACATGATTGCCCAAAATGATATCCATGCAGTCCAAGATAAGTCAAACTTCATTACTGATTAAAATTTTGAAATCAACAAGGGTTGCATGTCAAAAATCAAGATTTATTTTGTGAAATACAAGTGCAACGAACAATTATATTAATAGTTACAAACAATGTATTATCTGTATACAGGTCAAGTTTAAGCCTACTAAGAAAGACTCTGTAGTCTTATCATGTTAATAAATGTAGAACTGACAGGATTAAGCAATTTTTAAAGAGAATAACAATAATACAGAATATTAGATCTATAAAGTAACAGAAAGTATTCTAAGAACTAAACCAAAATGGGAATGGAAAAAGGAGATGCTGTCGATAGGGATGACTGCAATTAGGGATATAGTCAATAGGCAAGAGGGGGCTGGAATTTATTGGAGAAAACTGGCAAAGGAACCAAGACATTGGGAGCAAATAACTAGAGAGGAAAAGGCGATAGAATGGGAAGATGCCAAGAATTTATCTGGACTACAGGTTAGAGATTGCCTTCCTTATCAAGGATTGATATCAGAGTTTGGGCAAAGAGAATGAAATCGAGGGGGGGGGTCTTAAATGAAAGACCAGCACTGGTGGAGTTTTTAGTAGAAACCAGAACAGAAGCTGCCATTAAAAAAGGAATAATTAGTAGTGCATATAAAATTCTGCCCCTCTCCAGCTAAAAAGAGTCAAAGCAAAACATGCCAACTGGATCACTAAGTTGACAAAGCAAATTATGTCCTGCAGGGATAAAGCCTGGAAAGCCTTGCTAAAAACAAAATTCCTGCTACCCAGATCCAATACAAACAACTTCGCTATCAGGCCAAAGGATTAGTTCTCAAAAACAAAAAAGATTACTTCCAAAGCCTCCAAAACCAACATAATCATAACCCCAAGAAATTCTGGGGAGCAAGCAACTCCGTACTCCATCCTGGAACCATCCATAATCCATGTCCTGATCCAGAAAAAACACCCAATGACTTAGCCTCTCTCTTTAATTCTTATTTCGACACTATTGCTAAGCTTACTACCACCTTCCCACCCATCAACACTAACCAACCAAACCCCACTACACTACATACCACAACTACATTACACACATTCTCCGTGTCCCCCATACTGACCTCTACCATACAAAAGCTCCTTCACAAACTAAAACCATGCTCCAATGCCCCAGATGACCTACTTGTGGAATTCTTACAACTATCAGCCTCCCCTATTCTATACCTCATCAGCATTCTTCTTAACAGGTCCATTCAGGAATCCTGTGTACCTGATATCTGGAAAAAGGCATATGTTCACCCACTTCACAAAGGCGGAAATAACTCTGGCATTCCTAACTTCCGGCCCATTGCCATTCTCTCTCCCATCTCAAAAATACTACAGAAGTGCAGTCACACTCAGCTCCTTAGCCACGTGACTAATAACCACCTAGTTTCCTCCACTCAACATGGCTTTAGGTCAGGGCATAGCACTAACACTGCTCTCATTTCCTTCCTGGACACAGTTAATAGAGGCAGGGATGATGGATCCATAGTCTCCACACTCTTCCTTGATCTATCAAAGGTATTCGACACAGTTTCCCACTCCCTTCTGCTTATTAAACTCTCACACCTTGGCACCTCTCCCTCCACCCTTCAGTGGTTTTCCAACGATCTCAGTCATAGGCAATAAGCTAACATATAGCAGCACTGCTCCTCTCCTTTCACCAACACTAATATAGGAGTACCCCAGGGTTGCATACTGGGTCCCATTTTATTTAGTATATTCGTCAGTGACTTTCATACAACTATTACCCACAGTACTGAAATCCAATATGCAGATGATTCTACCATTATCTACTCTTCTAAATCTGCCTCAACACTACAGCAGCTTACCCAAAAGGCATTCACTTAAACTGAATCCTGAATGTCACAGTACCATCTTGCCCTTAACCCCAATAAAACTAAACTCTTAAAATTTACCCCCCAAAAAATCTAACCCAGTTGACAAGCTGAATTTTCAATCCATTCCCAAAACAATACTGTTATTAAAGTTGTCCTCAGTATCAAACTGCTCAGTGTCATCATTGACGATAATTTAACTTTTGAGCTTCATATCCATAACAACATCCAAAAAAACATCAAAGGCTAGGTGTCCTCTATAGGCACAACTACTTTCTCAGCTTCTCTGCAAAAAAAGCTCTTGACTTCTCATTCCTGCTTCCTACTCTCCTAAATGGTGCCCCCATCCTGACCAGTATTCAATCCTCCCTTAAAACTAAACTCAATTTATTCTACAACAAAAAATGCTAAATTCTCCTCTCACCATAGGTTCATAGGTTCATACTAGGCTATCTGCCCTAGGGCATTTATAAGCCTAGCCAGAGTGTGTGTGGCTTTCACCACCCCTTAGGATGAGAATACTATACCCATTAGTTTGCTGTGCCTCTGTCCAGCAGTGATACAGAGATGATTCCCGGGGTAAACCTACGATCTCCCATCCACTCGTCAAGATTTCTCTTGAACAGAGTCAGTGAGGGGCTCTGCCTCACATGGACTGCGATTCTGTTCCATAGTGTAGGGAGTCTCTGGGTGATGAATCTGTCCCTCCAGCATGTCCTATTTATATCCGTGTTGAGGTTTAAGTTTCTTGCTCTCGTGGCTCTGGTGGATTTGGATTTTTTGAGGTGGAGCATGTCCATTAATTCCGGGTTGGACATGGCCTTGTATGTCAGGCACAGATCACCTCTGAGCAGACGGTATGCGACTGAATAGAGCTGGAGTTTCTTCAGTCGGGCATTGTATGACATATGTTTGAGCCCCTTTATCCTTTTGGTGAGGAACTTTTGGGGTCTTTCCAACTGCTGCAGGTGTCGGATAAGGTACATTCCGAATGGGGCATTGTACTCAATCATTGGTCTGATAAGTGAAGAGTACAGGGGTACAATGACCTCTCCTGATCTGGATGTGAATCCCTTCATGATCAGGTGGGCAATGTAGAAGGTCTTCCTAACCACTTTGGCAATGTGAGTGTCAAAAGAGAGGTTACTGTCAACTTGGGTCCCCAGGTCCCTGATAACTTCTTCCGTGTTTAATGGATTACCACCTATGTGGTAATTAGGGGTTACCTTGTTTTTCCCAAAGGGTATGACTATACATTTTTTGGCATTTAGCTTAAGGCCATGACTCTGGCACCAGTTATTCATTTCTATGAGACCTCTCTGGAGGATGTCTGTGTCTGATGGAGTGTCAATTATGGTGCCCAGTTTGCAGTCATCTGCAAATTTTGTCAGCCACAATCCCCCTATGTTTGCCTGCACTTCAGAAAAATAAATGCCGAACAAGAAGGGGCCCAGGACTGAGCCCTGTGGGACACCGCTCATGACCAGCTTAGAGTCTGACATGGCACCAGCAACTCTAACCCTGTGTGTTCTGTCCTTGAGCCAGTTTGCAACCCATCTTGTGACATATGGGTTTACATCTAAGCTGGTGAGCTTTTCTATGATGCCCGAGTGGGGTATTGTGTCAAACGCTTTTGCTAGGTCAAGGTAGGCTGTGTGAACTGCCTTACCCTCATCAATGGCCTTAGTGACTGTTTCGAAAAAGTCGACCAAGTTCAAGAGGCAGGATCTGCCCTTGACAAAGCCAAATTGGGTAGGATCCAGTGTCTGTAGGTCCCCAATGTCTTTATTTATGAGTTCCATTATGATCCTCTCCATAGCTTTTCAGACAAGGCTCGTCAAGCTTATGGGGCGGTAATTTTCAGGGTCCGTAGAAGCACCGCCTTTGTGGAGTGGGACCACAGTTGCCGTACGCCATTCTTTGGGTACGTATCCTGTAGTAAGGCTAAGATTAAACAGCAGCCTTATGTGTGGGTTTAGTTCCTCATTGAGTTCGTGTAGCACACAGCCGGGGACACCGTCCGGTCCCATTGATGCTGTGTTTTTTGCTTTAGAGAGAGCAGCTCTCACCTGGGCATCTGAGATGTTTGGGAGGCTAGACTCTGGTGGGATAGATATTTCTCCTTTTGAGGGGGAGGGAGGGGAGAAATTTGCACTGAACCTGTCTGCCAGTATATTGGCAATGTCTGTGGGTTCACTGTTCCACACTACAACTTAATTGTCTGGAATTCCCCCATTACCTCACATACCTACAACTAACTACTGACCATAAACTTATTTACTTCCCAGCAACCTGCCCAGCCCTCACTGACATCTTGATCATCTACCACCCTAACTGACACCTAAGGTTAGAAAACAAAATGCTATTAAACACTGATAAACCTAAGCTCTCAACCGGTCAAATGTGGTATTCATTTACTGTCTCCCAGCTTTGGAATAATCTCCCTCCTTCAATAAGAACTATCAGTAGCTCAACTGCTTTTAAAACATCCCAAAAACTTCACCTCTCATCACAGTGCATTGGATATGCACCTGCACCCCTAATCACAATCCCATTACCTGACCACCTCCCTAAATCCTACTCATCCTATCTCTACACCTAGGCTTTTTTTCCCTTCCCTCTATCACATCAACTCCTTCTGCTGCCACTTAGCCAGTGCCATCCCTACTCTAAGCCTTCTGCCTCCTTCTTTTTTCCTTTAGTACAATCTCTCTCAGCTAACAATCTTACCTATCATCTAAAGCTTCTATTTCTATAATGTTACCATGAGTTTAGCAATTCTTTACTGATATTACTAAGTTATATAATGTTATTACTATACTGCTGTATGTAATTCTTAATATAATATTGGATGCTGTTATTTACTTATCTAATGTATTACCTTTACCTAATATATTCTGAAGTATATGTTCTTTTTTATGTAATTACATGTGGAGCTTTTCTCCCCAGGCCTCCACCAAAAATGGGCTCCTTTCTCATTTCTCATTTCTGGCTCAGTGGACTTTCCCAGTACACAAATAAGAATAAATCAGAGGAGGTTAAAAAGGATCGGAAAGAGAGATTAGATAAGCGATTCACAAAGAAACAATGGGAGGATATATATCTATATATATATATATATAGATAGATAGATATATATCCTAAATATGTAACAAAATCTAGAAGATTTAAGAATTTTGATTGGAAATGTTTGCATAGATATTTTTATACCCCAAGTAGACTCCAAAGAATTTCTCCTCAGGTAGACAGCAAATGTTGGAGGTGTGACAGGAAAGAAAGAGGCAATTAGGAACATATTTTCTGGGAGTTTTGTGAGTCGGTGGACTCTAAGGATTCACTGTGGGATACACTGTCTGAGAAGCTTGGTGGGCATGAGATGCTGTGTGGTCAAATTGATATTTCGAGGGAGATGATTTTTTTGAGCTATGATACAGAATCGGAATTGCCTAGACATGGTAAGGCCCTTGCTGTCTCTAATTATGGTGGCTGTTAAAAAGCAATTACTAGAAAATGGGAATCAAAATCTAAACCAATTATACTAGAAGAAGTGAATATAGTAACAGAGAGAAAAACAACTGGAATTAAGATCTTTAGAAAAAGGTAGGAGCAAACTACACAGGAAAAAATGTGAATTGTGGGAAGAATACATATAGGGTAGAAATGAGGTTTATAAGAAGGCAGGACTTAAATGAGCTATGTAATGTCTGACTGAAGACAATATAAGTGATGTATAATCTTTGCAACTGGGAGCATGTCAGTATGGTTTGTGATGTAAAATGCTTGCAACTAGGATTGTGTCAGTGTGGTTTGTTTTCATTTATATAATGTTTCTTTTCTCCCTATGATAGTGAAGAGGCTGACTACTGTATACACAAATGTCAGAAGTGCATACAAAAGGTTGAGAGTGTGTTAAGTTGCTAAAGGTAGTGTCAGTGAACATGAAAGGATCAAAATACATTCACCGAAACTACTTCTGTTGACAGTTGGGTATGTCTCTTTTTTGACTGCTGTGTGTCCTCAGAGTTGTTATACATAAGACTGCAAGGCTGAACATACCCCCATACCTCCACATTAGAGTGCAGTGGGGGACTTTCCTCCTAAAAAAGTTTCCTTGGATTTTCATTGAAATCAGGTTTGGTGATATATTTCATTTTTTTGCATTCTCTGAAACTTCCTTTGGTGAGTAAAAATGAATCTCTAAAAGTCATGCTTGACCTTCAGGCCTCCATTCCTCCCTATTATGAATGCCAATCTTTCACAATGCAGATAGTCTCTGCAGACATATCATACAGACATCTGTTTACATTTAGGCCAGGATATACCACATTTGATAATCTTCCACCAGGATTGTTAACAGATAATCACTTTTCTAGTTTGTGTACTAATTAACCATTCTATAATAGATAGCCACATATTTGATATCTGTGCTTTGAAAGCTAATTTTAAAAGTTTTGGATATACTGAAAGTTTTGGCATTAGGATGTTGGAGTATGTATGCAAATATCTGTGGGTTACAGCTAGAGGAAGTTTAAGAGAAAGGGAAATATTGTATTCTTCATGTGTGGTGCTCTATGTAGTGTGTGTCTGAGTGCCTTTTGCAGTTATAGTATCACAGAAAGTTTTTTTTTTTTTTTAGGTAAGATTTAGGGTTTTGTTAGAAACAGGGACAGGTTTTGTATTAGCATGCATCAGCATACATCTCAAACTATTAGCACAGGAAATATGGACAAAGCCTAAAATAATAGGGCCAAAGGTTCAAAAATAGGGACAGCTTTTAAATATTTCTCTTATAAACTTAGGTGATAGAATAACAGGTTATGTGTTAGCATGCATTTTCTGAAGGGTATAACTCAAATGTGTATCATTGTTTGGTGACTTCAGTCCTTAGTGATTTGCAAGAAAACCACAAACTTTATGAGTAACAGACCAAAAATATGAGGGAAAAATCGGGACATTCTATGAAAATCAGGACAGTTAAGAGGTATGGGCTTCAGCAATATGGTACTGGTGGGGTGAAACCTTCTGCCCATCCTTACCAATGCATGCAGACCTTAAGCCTGCTTGAACTCCTAACCCCATACCCTAGACCTTACCTTATACAAATCCATTACATAACACTCCCACTACAAAGATAAATTAGACCTGAATTTAGTAGTAATGTTTTGATTCAAGGATCAAAACAATGCTGGAATTTCTTTTACTAGATCGCCATACACAGGGAAGTCGGTTTTTGCTCTTTCCCCACTGTTTTGCAATCTCAGAATTGTTTACTAATTTATATACTTAACAAATGGGAGAACACTGCAAAAAACAATATTTTTTTTTCTTTTTTTTTTCTCAACTTCTTAGATCAAGAAATCTGAACAAAGCCAAAAATAATAGTGTGTGTGAGTGTGTGTGTGTGTGTGTGTGGGGGGGGGGCAATGGACCCCAAATAGGGACACCTTTTAAATATTGCTCTTATAAACTTATAAAGTTGCTAGAATAAAAGGATTGGCTGCAGTATGTGTTTTCTGAAGGAAGTAAAGTCTGAGACTCAAATATATGCCATTATCTATGACTTCCGTCTTCAATGATTTGCCAAAAATCTAAAAATAATATGAGGAACAGACCAAAAATATGAGACAAATATCTGGACATTCTGCAAAAATCTGGACAGTTGAGTGCTATGCTTAGGAAGTCTCCATTAGCTTAACTGAAAGGAATCACTGTTCTGCTCTTGAAACAGTCACCTCAGAAACATGAGGTGGGCAAATGTCCCCTGAATGGGGTTAGATTCAGAAGCATCTCCTGAAACTTCAGTGGCTGTTGTCATTATTGCATTTAAGTTGAAGGCAGACTAAAAATAGAAAAAGCATAGATGAAATTTTATCTGATATTTCTCCCTGAAAATCTGACTATGCTAAATAGCTTTATAGCTACAGTGGATATAAGCATGCTCTAACTATCAATTTAATAAGCTTAAAATTATGTATAAACTAATTTGCATTTGAGTTGTGTGTACCTGCAAATAAACTGTAGACTGACTAGAAAGTCTTGAACTGACATTTATTTTATTTGTAATATACAAACATATATGACATTAATACTGAATGAGATAGGATATTCTCACTTAAGATGGAATTCTTTAAAGTGACTGCTATTTTCATGAAATGTTTAACTTGCACTTTTGTAAATGGCAAACACTGAAAGAATATTCATCTGCACTAGCTCTTGCAAAATAATTTGTGAATGGATTTAATTGAGATAAGGACATTATTTAATGTATTTGCATATCTCTAAATAGAAAAAAATGGTAATTACAGAATTTAGCACTTGCTAGTTTAAACAAACAATTCCAAAAACAATCAGGTCCAATACAGTGTAAGGCCAATATGACGTAATTCAGAAAAGTGTATGCATGCATGTAAACTTTTTTTCCACAAAAACAGCAATTTCAGCTAGAGTATATGCAAGGAATAGGATGCAGTGAGACATGATCCGTTGTCTTATGAGAACATGACCCAGTGCACATTATGACATAAGGCACTTGCATAGAGTTCCTTAACACCAGGGGTATATTTCTTTAAAAGGAAAATAAACCACACATCAGAATGTTTTATACCACTCATAAAATGGCCTGAAAAATCAAAATAAATACAAGAACAGAAATTACTAGAAGGAAGAGATTACATGAATAGAGTGCTTCTGTCAGTGAATCAGTCTCATATAGACACATACAGAAACAGAAAAACACATGCAGATACATACTCAAATAGACACCAGTCAATTGCAGACAACCCCCCAGATTTACTAATCTTCGTGCAGGACTAGCTTAGTCCTGCATGGAAGTGGCTGTTTAGGAGCAGGACGGCAGCATGCCATGCATATTAATGAAGGTGCACTGCCTGAGCTCCTAATCTTACATGGAGCATGTAAGAGTGCAGGGGGCATATCTGAGAGCAGAGCTTTCAGAATATACACTCCCACTCAATGAAGAACAGCAGAAAGGCCAAAGGAATGTGTGAGACTGCTCATAGGTGTCTGCATACCCCCAACAACATCCCCCCACATGTACAACAGCAATAGTAAATACAAACCAAAAAAAAAACCTTTTTTTTATTATCATTAAAGCTAACTGTAGGTGCAAGGGTTTGCCCATCACTTAGCTACAGTTACTGCAGGTTAAATGGCTGAAGAGGATAACAAAGAAGATATATGCAAATAAAGCAGTATAGCAATAGTGTAGTGGGCAGAGCATTCACCCTATGAGTAGGCATTCCTGGTTCGAGTCCCACTGCAGCACATTCCATTTTCCATGTCAAATCACATTATGACCAATATTTTAGTTGAATAACCTACTGAATAACATATATTTGTGAACTGGAGTACTGCATTAAATGCAGATGTGAGGTGTCATTGCCATAATGTTGCAAAGTCCACAGATAATCACATATGCCCCATACAGTATATGTACACAGGAATCATGGATACAAATGGAAAGTAAAATGTGCAATGAATGATAAACCCATACAGCTTCCAAATCCCTTTCCTTCCCAAAAACCATTAGACATTACTGTCTAAATCAGTGCAGGTGTAAGTGAGAGTAAGCACTAGTAAGCAAGTGTAAGCACCAATAAGCAGTAGTAGGCATATTTAAGCACTAGTAAGCAAGTTTAAACCTGTTTGCATGGGGGTAAGCAATGCGCACATAGGTTAAGCACTATTGGAGATAACTTTCTGTAAGCCTTAGTAACCGAAGGTTAGCATTGCTTAACCTTGTGCAAACCCATGCAAAACCACTTACAACTGCTCAAAAGTGTCTTAATCACTCTGTATCCAATGGTGCTTGTTCTGCCCAGCAACAAAATAAACAGCCTTGCAGGTCATGAACCCAGGACCCTGTATACTACAGTCACAGTAGTTAACCACGAAGCCATCACAGCAGTACAGAAGAATGAGGCATCACCAAACAAATCCTCACTATAGTAAAATCATACTGAACCTGTGAAAGGAATCAGTATACAGTCATATGTTCTATAACCCACTACATAACATAAACATGTGAACTGGAGTACAGCAGTAAGCCCAGATGCAAAGTGTAATTGTAATTGAGTGTTGAAGTCCCCAATACAGCACAAGGGCCAAATATGAAGTATGTGCACATGAATCATGGATACCAGACATATATATAAGATGCAATGAATAATAAATCAATGTCAAAAAGAAAATATAATGCAAAGTCTATTGTAAGCAATGCTAAGCATTGCACAGGCCAGCTTAGGAGGTGTAAGCAATGTGTAGGCCAGCTAACTCAATGTGCCCAGTGGTATACCCCTTTAAACAATGCCAACCTTAGGTAAGCAGGTTTGCCCATAGCTTAGCCTTTTCAAAACCAGCCAATCATTGCAAAGTGTGGGAAACTGACCCTACTGAAATGCAACAGGCAGGAATACATCTCATAACTGGTTGTAACTTCCCCTTGCAGGCACCATGGCAGAAAGGGGAGAGGGTGTGCAATTCCAGGTGCAGCGCTGGGGCATCCTGGAGTCCAGAGTCATAGCAGGACTCCTTGTCAAAGACCATGAGCAGAGACTGCTGCAGGGCCAGTACCAGGGTTCCCAATATAAGGTGGAAGCCTGGGGCCATCTCGCTCGTGACCTCACCAGTGCCACTGGCATACCCTGAACTGGTGAGCAAGTCAGGCATCACTATGCCGACCTGAAGCGGCATAAGGGGGACCTCTTGAAGCAGTGGATCCAAGAGGCTATAACAGCAGGGGCTGTCCCATCTGTGTGTAAGTATTACTCCACTATGTGTGTAATAATTGCCAGCTCATGTATATCATGGATAGGTATGGCTAAATATTCCCCTTATGTCCTTCACAGCTGAGAGTGAGTGGGCCATGAACCAAGAAGTCTATGGCTGTCACCTGGAGATGTTGTGACATGAACAGGTTAGTAATACTCTTGCATGTACTATCAAAGTAAATAAATCTAAAAGTATTAGTAAATTAATTGCCAGCATAAAAACTGTATTGTTTAAAGCAAGTACTACATACACCAGAGAATATGACAGGGAGAGTCTCATATAGTTTGTATGTAAATAAAAGCATAATAACCTGAAAATAAATGTCTAACTGCTGGACTGCATGTGTATACTCTGGTATCATATGGTAATGTAGATTTACAATCACGTAATAGTACTGTTGTATTAAGCACTATTACTTACACTGTGCACCATAAATAGAATATGTAGGAATGCCTGTATAAGACTGGTGTAATCCCCAGAGGTCATTTAGTACAACTGAGAGACACATAGACAGGAAAAAGTGAAAAGGCAAACGGCAAAATCCAAATAGCACATGCAACTGAGATGCGAACTGTTGTATTTTTAGTGCACATAGCCATGGTTTGAATCCTGGCAGTGGTAGTAGTCTGCATACAGAATCATACCCCACAACTGTACAGATATGTCTAGAATGTCCAGTAAAGTGGCCCATATCTGTTGCCTGTCAACCTGTCACCCTAGGAAATCAGTGGGATGATCCCAAACATATAGGCAGCAAACAGGAAATACAACTGATTGACATACATCTATGAGAACAAAGCCGGCACACTAGCAACTCCCCAAAACCTTATGGGAGTAAGAAGCCACATATGTCCCATTTACATCCCCATGTTGTCAAGCTGTGGCCATAATGTGTACAGTAACAGAGTGAGATGTATGTACATAATAGTAATGTGGACTGTGGTACTGTGTGGCAACATTCAGGTAGTGCTAACAAACATTTCTCCCACATGTCTGTCAGATACAAACAGTATGCCTAAAAATAAAAGAATGATACACTGTACTGGTACTGTTTACTTGGTATTGTATGGCATTGTGACTGATGCAGTTGCTCTGAATAATAATGTATTACTCATCACTGTCATCCACACTGTCCTACAAAATATAACTGTCTAGGAAATCCTGTATAAGAGTGTTGTAATACAAGGTCAGAATGCAAAACCACATGAGAATTATAAGACAGAAAGGAGATAGGAGATATACAGCAATATCTATTTAGCACACACCACACTGATGGACAGTGTTTTAGTTGTAGCAGATGCAGCCATGGTCTGAATCCTGGGAGTGGAAGTAGGCTTCATACAGAATCATTCCCCACAACTGTACAGATAAGACTGGAATGTCCAGTATATGGGCCCTTATCTGCTGCCTGTCATCCTGTCCCCTGGTAAGTCAGTGGAATGATCTCAGATGTTTAGGCAGCAAACAGGGAAAACAACTGATTGTCACACATATATGAGAACAAACCTGTCACTCTAGCAACTCCCAAAACTGTTATGAGAATAATAAGCCAAGTATGTCCTATCTACACCCCCATGTAGTGAAGCTGTGACCAGAGCATGTACAGTAACAGAGTGAGATGTATGTGCATAATACTAATGTATAATCTGGTACTTTGTGTGGCAACATTCAGGTAGTGCTAACAAACATTGCTCCCACAGGTATGTCGGATACAAACACTGTGCCGAGAAATAAAAATCTTGATACACTGTTCTGGTACTGTTTACTCTTGTATTGTATGGAATTATGGGTGTTGCAGTTGCTCTGAATAATAAGGTATCACTGATCACTGTCACCCACACTGTGCTACATAATATAACTGTGTAGGAAAGCCTGTATATAAGTGTGGTAAGTCACTAAAGGTTGAAGAGGGCAATAGTCTAGATATGTCCTGGTTCACCTGCATGTGGTCAAGACATGGCCCGAGTCTGTGCAGAAAGAGATGGACAGGTATGTGCACAACATCAACCTGGAATCTGGGAGTATGTGTAGAAACAGTTAGTTAGTGTTAACAAACATTTCCTCCACAGGTATACCAGGTAAGAGGTGTATATTGCAGGTAAAACCAGTTCATGTTTAAAGATGATGACAGCCATATCACTGTCCAAACTAAGGCAATAGAGTAGTGTAGTAATACTTGTAAGGTATAGATAACAGCACTGACTAGAAAAGTAATGTGAACTACAGGAATATACTAGTTGTTAATTGACATCTTTCTCCCCCCACACCATATCTCCAACAATAACTTAAATACCCACCTCAACTGGTATGTAATGATTTCACTGTTCTGTTGGGACATATGTCCTATTGGTTGATATGTTAAAATACTCCAACATTGGTGGCATGGTACCATCAATGTACCTGCATGCTGTCATTATTACCACTGCGATCCCATATATGCATGTGTTTCGTTTGCTATGCAACTGTTCCGTATCTGGTGTCTGGGTTAATGGGAATATCTTTGCATGCTGTTATACCTAACCTTGGAATGTGTTGACTATTACTAACCCACATATGTTGATTAAACTTCATAGCATGTATGGTAATGCGGGTCCCAGCGGACCCACCTGTCCCACCTCAGCTGGGCGTGGCACCGGGCACCAGGACATCTGGGGCCAAACCCGGGACCTCCTCGTCCATTGGTCCTGCATCACCTTTGGGTGGAACTGCCTCAGGGGATGGGGCTCACCCCCCCGGGAGAGGGCACAGACAGGAGCTGTCACCCATTGCCAGGTCTGGGTCATGATGCTGAGTGAGCTCGATAAGCAGTTTGAAGATCTTCTACGCCAGCTCGAGGGCCGCCTGTTGCAACTAGAAGGTCGGCCTGGCTCTCTGACTCCTTCGGAGCTGTGAAGGTGCAGTGATGACTGCCCATGGATGGGGATCTCAGTTCCACTGTTTCCACTAGGGGGCTCATGGGCTTCCGATTTCCCAACACCCCTCCCCATCAAGGTGTTTACCCACCACATGTCACATACCACCACTGTATGCATCTTGTTTGTCTTGTCTGTTAACCTACCTAACTTACCTCCCCAAATATACCTACTATCCCTCCGCAACATTCCACTCTCACCTGAAAAAAAAAGGGCAATCTGTTCCCCAAAAAAAATTATCGCCCCATAGATAGCTGTCCATTTTGCACACATGTCCACTGGACACATGTAATCTGGTCTAATTGGCATCATAACATACTAACATTGTCCTCACACCTCTCTCAGGTGTTTGAGTGTCCAAATTTACCTTCAAAGTCAGTGTATATGCACAGCTGTTGCTGTAGAATAAACGGGCAGCTACGGACCTTCCCTACACCCTCCTGCACATCCCTAGCTATTTTCCCTACTGTCTTCTCTCTTTGTGCCCCTTTTTCACCACTTTCCTATCAACCCTTTTTTCTTTTCTTTTAAAGAAATAAGCATGGGGGTAAGTGGGAGTAAGCACTTTTAAGCAGCAGTAAGCAGGTTTAACCCTGTTTGCATGGGGGTAAGCAATGCCTACACAGGTTAAGCAATTTAGAAGCTAACTGAGTATAAGAAACTGCAACCGGAAGTTGGCAGTGCTTACCTCTATGCAAACCCACTTACAACTGCTTAAAAGTGCCTTAATCACTCTGTATCCAACGGACCTTGTTCTGCTCAGCAACAAAATAAACAGCCTATACAAGGCTCGAACATAAGATCCTGCACACCATAGCTAAAGTAATTTACCACTAAGGCATGTCTGACATACATAACCCTGATGTTTTCACTAACATATCATCCAGCACTGTCATTCAGCAGTACAGGAAATGTATTTAAACATGTAGTTGTATGTGTGTGTGTGTACATATATTAATATCTAAATATATATACAGCAATATATATATATATATATATATATATATATATATATAGCTATAGAGCTATAGATATATACAGACATACATCTGTAGATAAAAATGGGAACACAACAAAAACATATTTGTCCACATGTTCCCGTGTTCTCTTCTGTCTATCTGATGAATCTGGGCATCTTGGGGCAATGTAGAAATTGCTTCATGTACACAGAAAACCCTCTCTTCCTACCATCCAACACTACAACCTGTGAGAGATGCACTTATCTAGCCAAACTGGAGGTAAAGCCCTCTCCAACCAAGACTGAACTTGACAGTCAAGAGGAGAAGGTAAACACTTGCACCACACCACACTCATCACATAGTTTCATTAAATCTACACCACCAAAATCCACACATAGAAACACAAAAACATTTGTGGAGGCTCTCAATAATAATCTTCTCAAGCAACAGAGACCTCCAAACAGAAATGCAAGCAACCTCCACTCCCCAATACAACCCAAATGACAAATAGCCCGCAGACTCAGTGTGCTACTCAACCACAGCCAATAAGGCAAAACAACGTACCCAGCACACGAGTCATAAGTGACTCTATAGTCAGGCACACTGACATCCCACTCACCAGGTTAAACAAGGAGAAGGTTACTGCCATCTGCCTGTTGAGTGCCAGGATCAACCACATAACCCACGCACTCAGGTCACTCCACAAGTACAAATATGACTCTGTCATTGTCCATGTTGATGTGAATGACCTGAGATGTACCTCTCTGAACTACATGAAAAGAGACATGGAAGAGCTCTCCGATCTTGTAGCCCAGGCAGGTATGACCTTAGCCCTGAGTAGCATTCTGCCATCACCCAGAATGATACCACAGTACAAGGACAAAATGATTGACTTCAACAATTGGCTAAGCTTCTGATGTCATTCTAAAGGGATCCAGTATCTGTCTGCCTGGGATGATATGGTCGACAGACCATGATGCTTTGCCAGAGATGGCCTGGAACTGTCACTCCTGGGTTCTGGATACTGGCTAAGGTTCTTGCTGCTCTTATAGTGCCTTTTTTAGGCAAGGTTTAAATGACATGCAAAAACCGAGGGTGATGCTACTTAATGCTAGAAGTCTAAATCTCAAAATGCACTCACTCGAGGCACTCCTTAAAATGGGGAACATTGATATCTGTGCAGTGACTGAAACCTGGTTCAAGGCTCCAGAGAGCACCCCTGCACTACCAGGCTATAACTCATACCACACTTTTCGGCCATGTAACTTGGACCGGAACACCAAAGGTGGAGGTGTGTCCAAATTCATGGGACATTCATGGGAAAGCTTTATTTGTGTACTATTACAGTTGTATATGCCATGTCATATAGCTGTTTAGACACTGACATCCATATAAACAGAATAATGCAACTGTGAAACAGTTATACTAATACAGTAGTCTGGAAAGGTTTACATATGTTGCTGTGCAGGCCGAGGCCTTCAAGTAGTACAATAGTAAAGACAGACTGGGCCACAGGATAACAAACAATCAACAGTAAGTAATGCAGATGTATAGTCGAGCAGTCTCTATCTACACTCTGTACACAATCCCTAGGGGGTAAAGACCTCAGTTGACACAATGGGATGTATCTTTTACATAACAAGACATACGTAACACCATCACAATCACACTGACAAACAGAACAGTCAGTATGGCAGGAGGCAGTAGGCCTGCATTTACCCAAGGTGGATTGTATGGTAATGTACATCCAGATAACTTAAGGCAGCTAACCCCTGATACACCCACATGTTATAACACCCTAGGTTAGTTATGGCGCATCCCCCCCAACTCAATAATACAGGGCCATATACCACTGTTTCATACACTGGCCTCTGGAGTGCATAAGGGCACACATGTATTGTGTAGGTGAAGCCCACACATATATGGACCCAACCCCACAGTATGTGTGGGGGACACAACAGTAGTGGACTGATGGCAGGAATGGCAGCATGACATACTCCCAGCCCACTAGATAACAGCACCTGACAGCATGTCAAATGTGCAAAGTTTGGTATGTTGGTGGAGGACAGAGTCTGGAACACAGGCCCATATGTGTAAAACTGTTTTCATACACTAAGCAAGTCGCTCATGTTACAGGACAGTCTGCAACATACCCTTAGGAATATGAAGTCAGAAACAGAAGTGGTTGTAGCCATGTACTGATAGCACTCAACACGCACACTGCCAGTGATATATCTGACACAAGGCAAAAAAAGAAACATTTGTTTTTGGAGATATATCTGACACAAGACCTGTTTGGTGGACAGACAAAACATAATAGGCATACCTCTGGCCAACAAGAGGATAGGCCCACAACTGAGATCTATGCAGACAGACTGCATTCCAAGTTAAAGTAGTATGTACACACAAACCCTGTAACACCAGTGCTATACAATGCATACAACAACACTACTCACACTCTGTTTATAGTTCTGGGACCTCCTACAAATATGTTGCTGTCTTGAGTGTGCAGGTTCTCCTGTAAGAGGTAATGCTACCTGCTGTCTGTAACACTGATGCCCACACAAAGGAATATCATACAGGAAAGGTAAAGGGACCATGCCCACATGATGTAGGCATTTATAGTAGTTGTTGCCATGACTGTGGTAATTGGAAGTACTACACAGCATGCTGCATGCAGGTAGCAAGTGGAGGACACTGATTGGTGCACAGGCCATCACCTGATTATGTGCATCACCTACAAATTCCATGCTGCAATCTATGCAAAGCAGCACTTTCCATTTACTGGAGAGAGACTGAGAGTGAGAGAGAGAGAGAGAGAGAGAGATAGTGTGCATATAAGGCACAGAACAAAAAAAAAAAAAACATCCAGAAGAGTCTGCATTCCCATAACAGGTATGTGAAGTGTATATGTATTTAACTGACAATAGTACTAGGTCCATAATAACGGGCCAGATGATGTGGAATTATTTATATGTACCTTCCGTTGTTGTTGTTGTAATGATGTTCAGTTGAACAAATGCTAAGGACTGTAGAGTCCATCCCTGTGGGTAGTGGGCCATACCCGTCAACCATGCAGAGCAGCACTGACTAATAAGATGTAAGGCATCATAGTGTGTGTTGTGTAATGGGAAGTAGATATATTATGTGGCTAATAGCTGATGGTGGAATAATGCCATTATGATGGACACAAGAGATCCACAGCGCACCCCTTGCAGGATACTTAGGTTAATCTGTATTTTAGCATGCAGGAATACCATAGGTGTATAATAGGGTTACCTGCAATCCAGCTCTACATATACCCCCCAATGTCAGGCTGTGTCAATATGTGGCACCAGTATGTGTTGTAGCAAGGCAGAACAGTGCAGCTGTGCAGGAAGGTGTTGTGAGATTGTGGACCTAATGTCTGAATGTACCCCACATATAGGTATACATATGTGTGTGTATGTATATATATATATATATATATATATATATATATATATATATATATATATATATATATGTCCACAAATATACAGATACCCATGTGTAGATATATATATGAGCACATATATACATATATACATTACATATTTCTACACATATATAGATATATACCTATATGCACGTCTACATATATACAAACACACATACACACAAACATATATGTATGCAAATACATGTCCCCTGTACTACAACCACAGTGCTGCATGCTATGTGGGAGGAAACAGCACACATAGCAATACACACATATATCTACAGCTCTCAGTGTGTGCAACATGGATGGGTATCTCACATGTGAACTCCTTGTTGGGACCACATTGCCATTGTCTGTGAAGTATAGAATGGGAATATGGGGAAGTATAGCAGGTATAGTTGTGGAGGTGGTCAGGGTTGGTAGATATAGAGGACAGCCTACAGGTGTGGTATGTGACACCTGTTGGGTAAACACCCTAGATGGTGTGTGTGGTCTGTGATGTGGATACCCCATGGGTCCCAATATGGACACAATGGGAACAAGCCTACCACCCACTGCTACTCACAACAGCTGTCCTTGTTCTGAAGGTGCCTGGCCTGGCGGCTGAGCAGGAGGAGCATATTGGCCCTGTGAATGTGTACTGGGTGCTGCAGAGTGATGTAGCACATCCCACATGTGTTTGTGGAGCCCGTTAGGGAACAGACCCTGGACCTAACCTCAGGGGACAGGAACATGTATGTGTGTGCCCCCAGAGGAGGGACAACATCCTCTGGGTTGGTTCCACCTAACGGTATTGCTGGACCAGTACAAGAGAAGGCCCCAGGGTGGGACACACATGTGATGTAGCCAGGTAACATGGGCAGATGAGTTTGGAGAGATGGTTCTGCTGGCCAATAGTACATATACATGCTAATGTGTTACTGTTATAGAACATATGTTGGTAGTAATAGTCTACACAATCCCAGAACATGTCCAACAGCATGCATAGATAACCTCAGTAACACAGTATGTCAGATGTGCAGCACACCCATAGCAAGCATAGCACAGGCATATATGGAACCATTGTGGCCTTGACAAGGGAATCAGGTGAATAGTCTCTAACAGGCCAGCAATGATAGTGTCCACACAGGGAATATAACTACAAACACATTGCACAAAGCGTGGTACAGTACAATATCTGCCCCACTTTAGGTATGCTGTAGCCATACCTATTGAGTTGTGTGTATGGTTTGTTGTCGCTGATATGGTGGGGGGTAACACTGATATGTATTAAGAACTGTGCTAACCTTGCTGTATGACTTGCTCACACCTGTGTCCATCTTTATGTCTTTCAGTCACGATGTCTCATGGATGCCACCAGCCTACACAGCAGCGGAAAATGACATCTTGCTGTATGGACTCATTCATCACTATGCAACCTTGTTTGGCCAGGCTGCCCATGATCAGCAGGAGTGGACTGCCCTGTGGAATGACCTAGTCCACATGGTCAGTGATGTCAGACTGCACAACCGCAGTTATGAGCAGGTCCGGCATCATTGTTCTGACCTGCTTCGCTATGCCCATCGGCATGCTGCTGCTGTTCGGGGGATCACCTCTCCACAGGGGGGGCTACGCAATCCATCCCCCCCGACACGTGTGGAGGAGCTCCTGGCCAGCCTCGTGGCACCTGCCTGTCCAGCCAGCCACCAACCGCCAGACACCTGTGTTGAGGTAAGTGCCACCCACATGCCAGCCGAGAAGTGTGCAGGTAAGGCCACAGAGCACATCCATAGACCACTGTTGTGTATACATCCACATCAGTACAGGTAAATCATGCACGTCTGGCATATCATAGATATATTTTGTTGCTGCATAGTAGTGATAAACAGATGCCCATATGTGGTAGTATTGTGGAAATGTACTGTTGATGTATTGTAATACTGCACTCACCCTGTAGCACTGCCACAGTTTGGGCACTGACTTTGCATCTCTCACCTTGTTATGTAGGTCCCGCTGGGATACCACCAAGACAGCAGCCTATAGCTGTTGAGTATGGTTTATGTAGATGTTTGCCAATACACTGGGCATGTAATGACGATGGTATATTCCATGCACACATCTAACAAACCTACCCAGAATGCATGCTGTACATGTGCATGTATTGTTGCTGTGAAATGCACGGCATCAGAGGGGTGAACATGATGGGGTATTGGAAGGGTATGTCAGACACCTGCATGATAACTAACATCCTGTCATTGCGAAATTTGTCCACAGAGAGTAACATAATGGTGGGTGACATGGTCTACAGTAGGGACATGTTTGGAACAACACCCATATACAGTGCAACACCAGTGTATATACCTTTAGGACGATGGCAACTACTGCAGAGATACACTATGGCATAAGGCATTGCAGTGGTCTACTTTATCAGCTGGGTCTAGGCTTTAACATGTGGTGTTCAGTGTATGGGACACTGCAAAGTGACACACATGTGTAGGGCTTACTTGTCATGCATCTGCAAAAAGGCTGAAGAAGGGGGAAGGGGTGTCAACATGACACACCAGTGCACTGTGGCAGGGTTCCTAAGGATGACAAGAATGGCTGTATCAGAACATAGTCAGGTTCAGGACCTGTGGCAGCCATAACCCTACCCCCACAGGCAGTGTGTGAACATCAAGGGATGTGCACATGAGTAGACCTTGCAATCATGCAGAATAGGGGGACATGTGTAGGACAGACTGAAAATACACTGGAAAATGCAGATGGCCCATGCTGGTATACCCCTGCCAGGAGTAGTGACTGCTGTAGTACACACAACAAGAGGTGCGACAAACCATCATGATAAGGGCATGCACACATATGCCCACACAGTGTGTATGCATTGTGGTCAGCATCCCCACACCTAACACATTCCATAGACACTGCATGTGAAAGTACAGGATATATGTCACATATCAAGTTCATGTACTGTTAAGATATGCAGTGGTGTGGTCCCATGGCAGATTAAGGATGGGTGCATCATATAAATAAGGTTGTGTACACTCCCCCATAGCCATGGTATGCTCTGATGTTTGTCAGTGTAAGAGTATTGGATTGGTCATACATGGTCTGCTGATGTTGAGAGCTGTGAATCAGACATCAGGCATTCACAACTGACATCTGTCCACATATCATCCCAGGTATGTGTTGCTGGAAAACAAAGGGGCTGTGAACATTAAAGCTGACATAACCAACACAGTAGTATACATTCAGCAATGGGCTGCACACCTGTGAGGTGTGTGCACAGTACATGGCAGGGTGCAGAACAGGTGCACAGCAATACCGTGTTCATGGCTGCAGTGGAATCCAGGGGAAGGGGCTTCGTCTAGTGACACAGCACATGCATCACACACATGTATACTGTTGCTAGCATGGATTGAGTATAGCTGCACTGCATGCTGTTGGGTACCATATATTATGCATGTTGACAGAGGGGTAATAGGAGGACAGTGTGTACTATCATTGTGCAACCTCATCTGTGTGTGTGTGTGTGTGTGTGTGTGTGTGTGTGTGTGTGTGTGTGTGTGTGTGTGTGTGTGTGTGTGTGTGTGTGCATCCTGATGGGTTGTTAGTTTGTCTAGGGTCACTCTGGTGAAGTGGAAGGGGTTGATGCAAGTAGGATGCTTGTGTGCATGTGTGTGTGCTAGTGTGGCTGGCCATGTATACTCATGTGTGATTGTGGGGTGTTCATACAGCAGTACTTCTCTCTGGGATCATGCAGTACATGTACATGGACTGCCACATTACACACCAGGAATACTTTTCATGTGTGTAATCACAGGACAGCTGATAGTATAATATGGTCTGTAGCATGGAACTAGAGGGAAGCTAAACACCAGGTATACCCTTAATATTGCATTCAGCAGAGAGGTCACCTACAACCCACGTATGCAGCACTACAGATGCATTGGGGAAATACTAGTCAACACCAGGGAGTGTATCCAGATATTACAGTTGTCATATGATAAGCTGATTGAGCAGCATATCTGGCACATACTGAGCATTACATACACATGACACACCTGTGCGTGATATTACGAATGTAACATAATAGCCCACACATATAGGGGCCTTGCTCATGATGTCCGGACATACACAGGATGAACACCGAATGACAGCAGTGAGGCCATCTAAAACCACTACACACAGGTCAGGCAGGTAATGCAGTAACAGGTCTTGTGTTGTGCCTGCTTGTGTTGGCATTTAGAGGACTGGTATGTTAATAAGTGGTAACAATGTATGTATGTTAACAAGTGTGATGCAGGATGAGGTACACATGGACATATATGTGGGACTGACTGTAAAGTCACGGACAGGTAGGTATTACAGAGGTGTGTGTGTGTGTGTGTGTGTGTGTGTGTGTGTGTGTGTGTGTGCGTGTACTGTTAGGCAATGCTGTACAGGTTTTAAAGTGCGTTTATTGTTTTCCCTCACAGGTGGCGAGTTGGGTCAGGGTCCCTTCTGCATGCAATCTGATGTTGGTGTCCACACAGACACAGAAGATGATGATAGTACTGTTGAGGCACAGGTGAGGTTGTCAGGGGCCGACACTGCGCCATAATTTGACATCCCCCTTTTAGCCACCCCAACCCCGCACACAGTTAGAGTGCCTATACATACTCCATCCCCAGTGGCCAGAGAAGAGGGACAGCTGTCATTTGGTGGCAGTGCACAGGAAAGTGTGGTAACCATGCCTACATTGGCTGGTCACAGCAGGCATAGTCAGATGTCCAGCAGGGGAACACATAGGCAGAAGCCCCAGGGTGCTCATGGTAGGGCCGCTGGACATCACGCCCCTGGCAAAGGCGACATAGCTGGTACCAGCAGGTGCATGTTTCAGGCTGTCATGGCAGTGCAGGCATGTATGGAACAATACACCAGACAGGACAGGAGGCTGCAGAGGGCTGCTCTCACATCTGTAAGTGACAACATCCGTGAACTGCCTGGTGCTATCCGTGCTTATACCGAACTCATGGATAGATGGCATGGTGAGATGATGGCCCTCATCGGCTGTGGTGTGTCCATGCTTGAACGTGTGGTGGGGGTGCGGCGATGGCCGCGTGGATGTAGGCGAGCAACACCAACAGCTGGCAGTAAACCTGGATGTGCTAGGACACCAAAAAGCTCCCGTAGTGGCAGTACCAGCCCTGGAAGTGTGAGTGGGGGTGCTGTCCACACCACACCACAGCAGGCCACGTGCACATGGTCCTGGCCAGTCCCAGGAGGGACCTGGTACCAGCAGACATTTGTCATCAGCAGGTGAGAGTAGCACATTGAGGCCTGTACCTGGACATGAACATGGAACCCCTGGCAGGCACAGTCCATGTGTCTGTGTCTGGAGGCAGTGAACTGCACACCCTGCCAGGTATGGTCTGCAGCTGTCCATAAACATCTGTGTAGGGCAGCCACATGGCAAAACTGTTTGTATGCATACCCACACACTATACAAACACACCTAGGGCAACCCCATTCCTAGACACACCACAGCACCATGCCCAGTTCACCACAGTACACCCCTCACCCACACACATGGTGTCAAATGTATGGCTCAACCTCAGCCTCTGGCAAACCAATATCACACCCTGTGCATATGATGATACCTGTACCACATCCCTGTCATCCATACCATCAATGCAGGGACAGGCTATGTTTTGATGCACACAGTGACTGTACTACAGTGTACCACAGTACTGCAGTGTAATATGTTGTAAGGAGTGAAGTGTAATGCATATATGTCAGGTAGTGGAGCCATCCAGCAATGTTGCATTATAGCTGTTAGTAACATTGGTTGATTGCGGTCCCTATAATGTTATCCATTTGTATTGTAGGTGTACATGTGTCAGCACGAGGGTGGTCTGCAGTCATATTCCACAGGGTATGGCACTGTGGTGACACCATGGCTGTGACTTATCTGGGGTACAGTTGAACACATGTCAAAGGTTACTAAAACAGTTATTACCTGTGCCACATGCACAGGTGACCTGCTGGGGCATGTATACCCTGCAAACTGATGTAGACTCATCCACATACACATACACTGTTACTTGGCAACACTGGGACTAGACCCTATCTAGCTATGTAGTGATACTTAAGTGTGTGGCTTACATTGCACACAGCACATACTGTTTAGGGTGAGGTGTGTCCCAGGTTACATGTTACATGCAGAACATCCCCAGACATGTACAGTATGCTTATGTGGGATGTAATGGGTGTATATGGACAGTATGTAGTGTGACATACCTTCATATACAAATTAACAGACACATAACAGGGTCTATCACTGCTAACTAACTTGACTGTGTGTCCAATGTGTTACAGGTAGGCTGCACACAGGACATGCATAATTGGCCTGGAGTGTGGTATCAGTTACCTGTATGGTTGATGGTGACAGTGGTAACCATAACGTGGTACATGGGAAATATACCAGGTGTACCTTCATGTAATGACAGTGTACACAACTCCCACATCCCCCAGTGGATATTATACTTCCTGAAACCAATGATGACAGTCTGCCATACCCAACATCACACATTGGCCGCGACTGCGATACAACCCATAGTATACCCCAGCAGTGGTACTACAGGGATATGCATCAAATGCACATCCACATGCATAGTAGGGTGTTGCATTGTTATGCCTCATCTATGGGCAGCAACAACACTATCTGTACTACTGTGTGGCAATGGGTATTGTAATAGGGATATGTGGCCTTGGAATGCTGTACCCTACAGATATACGGACATGCACACATACACACACATGCCAGAACACAATGGGTATCCCATGCCTATCAACCCATTTGTACAATACAGTTGTGTTGGTACTGCAAGGGTCTTGTAGCTGGTATGGGGCGGAGCTTAACAGGGTACATGTAATGTCCCATACAGTAGCAGCCACAACTGACTATGGGAATGGGTGTTGCGTTGGTTGTGAAAGCCCTTATGGAATTTCCAAGTACAGGTGTGCTAACACACAGACACTGCTATACTCAGTCATGCACATGTACACATGTGTCAGTACAGGGGTCCATTGCTGCAGGTGGTCATAGCTGTGTACCTAGCTATTGTCTAAGGAGAGATGGGTTGTGTAGGCATTGTGTGTACAGTGGTATCCTGCTACCTGCCAGGCAGCAGGCAATCTGTTGACAGATACTACTGTGGTGACCCTCAGGGTGAGAATGACATGTATCAGCCAATCCTCCGGGTGGTTCCTGCACATGGCCACTGAGATGATCAAGTTGACATGTAGACAACATGCATTGCAACACATGGTTAGTGTCTGTGATGGAAACCTGTACCCAAGCATGTTCTGTTGACTGTGGTAGTGTAGTGGAGGTACCCATGGTATGTGGTGCATACAGAGTGACATCTCCTATATGTGCCAGTTCTTACATAGCTGGGGTGACATGTTCGTGTCAATCAAGCTTAGGTTGCCTGTACATATCCCAGCTGGATACCTGTCATCTGCACATCTGTACAGGGACTGACAGTCATCAGTTTGGCAAGTAGCTATGCAGTAGGATGAGTGTGTTGACAGATAGATGTTTGACAACAGTATGTATGCCATAACTACATGTCAGAAGCCCTCACTAACATGTGCTGTACAGACAGTAGTCTACAGTTACATTCCACATGTCAGATCATTACCCAATAAGGGGTATATACTATGACACAGCTCACACACCAGGGATACAACAGGGAGGGCTCAGAGTCCAGCTATGCCTGCAGGTGTGCCTGTTGTCAGTACTCCATTTAGCACTCTGCTTCTGCCTGGGTAAGCACTGTCAGTAGTAGTACTGCCGTCAGTAGTAGTACTGCCATGATTAACTACATGCCAGTGTGACAACATGTACCCTGTGCTACTACCCCTGTATGTAACACATTCAAATGGATAACAGCACTGTACAGGCCTTATATATGTCTGTGTCCCACACATGACACTCACACTCCTTGCTACTGTAATGACAGCACATAGGCACATGTATTGTATATGGCATTACATACACTTATTACAGATGTCATTACCCTGCTATGTTATCAGACTGGGTGGTGTGAACTGGTTACCAGGGCTAAGCCATGCTTAGCAAGTATCAACATTGCTGCAATATAACAGCTGAGCTGATATGCGCACTGGTAAGCGAAGCCTTCACTGTGTAAGCTCCGGTACATTTATCCATAGCTTAGCACCGCTTAGCTTCGCACAAACCCGCACAAATGCACTTAAAGCTGCTCAAAACTGCCTTAATCACTGTGTAAATGACAGCCCTTGTTCTGCCCAGCAACAAAATGAAGAGCCCTTGCAGGTTTTGAACCCAGGACCTTGTACACTAAAGTCACAGCACTTAACCACTACGCCATGACCACTGTGAAAACAGCTGTTGTTTTAACAATATAGCTGTCAATATACATATTGAGTAGTATTGAACAATTGCCTTTACTTCCACAATTATGTAGTACTTGTTATTAATATGACTGTTGCATCACATATGTTGTTTAACCATAATGTACACAAAGCAGATACATATGGTGAGAAACATCTGGGAGGGTATACACCACCGTGAGGTTTACACAAGACAGGAATATGGATATATACATATATGTTGACATATGTCTACATGTACATACACATGTATACTCATACATATGTCTGTATACACATCTGTATTGTGCAACATATATATGGCCATGTGTACATCTCTTCGTATGTATACACACACACACACACACACACACATATATATATATATATATATATATGTATATATAGCAATATATGTATGCACATCCTATGTGTACAGATATGCCTATTTATATGGGTATATATGTAGATATCTATAACTATATGTGCATACATATATATTCTGATATACCTATTACTGTCAATATATATGTAGATATCCATACGTATATGTGCATATGTATCTCTATCTGTATATGTATAGATATATATTGCTCTGTATATGTATATATCTGAGTGTTTATATGTATATATATATATATATATATATATATATATATATATATATATATATATATATATATATATATATACATACATATTCATTTATGTATGTCAATATGTATATGTGTATATATCTAGATATATGGATAATTATATATACATATATGTTCACCATATGTCCTGAACATGGAGTGGGGTCCTACCTCAGCCCTAATAGTCCCAACCTCTTAGTGCAAGGGGATGTCAGGTATGTATTGCAGGTATATTTGTAGACTATTGCTACAGTAATAGGGATTGTCTTCACAGACATGTTGTGTGTGGGAGGTCACATCTGCTTTTAAAATGTGCGCCATTGGCTACTGACAAACATCCTAAGGACATCATAGTACAGTATCACTGCTAGCACAGTAATGCTCCTGTGGACTACAGCAGTGATATGGCCAATATATGGGGAAGTCTGGCACACTCTGGGCAGTCCAGAGGTATACACAGAACCCCTTAGTGCAAGACATGTGAACCAAGCCTGACAATGTGGATGTTAACAGCCATGTAGATGGGTATATCACATAAATACTGGTATACATTTGCTTCCATAGGTTATGCATTCACACACCCCTGTCTGTCCTGACACATAATAACGACTGGTACAGAGGTGCCATGGCCACATACTACCCACTAGTTAGTGATATACATCTGTACAGCATCCCACTGCTTTGTCTGACATACGTGACTGCTATCGTGACCCAGCAGCAGTACATCTGGCAAGTATCTGGACATGACATCTAACTGGGTAAGTACACTAAGCTGCTAGACATGTAACAAAGCACTGTGCAGGCTACAGGCAGTCTGCATCAACACTGGCCTACATTTCCTTTGAGGGAATACACATGTACCTGCATATATAGCAGGTTCTACAGACATGTCACAGCACAGAGTAACAGATACCTGTGTGAAAGTGCATAACCACAACCAATGGGAATACAGCCACAGCCACATATGGTAAGCTATCGTAATATTACAGTATATGGACTATCTGATCAACACCATCCTCATATGTGCCACTCACACACTAACCCTACATATACTGGGTTCATAGATTCATAGGTAGGTACTAGGCTATTGGCCTGATGGCCTATGTAAGCCAACAAGGTTCCCTGGATTATGACACCCAAGAAAGTGATCCCCAGGGTGTATTTCCTATTTCCCATCCACTCATCAAGATTTTTCTTGAAGAGTGCTAATGAAGAACTTTGCTTGACATAGATGGGTAGCCTGTTCCAGAGTATGGGAAGTCTCTGGGACAGGAAACTATCCCTCCAGCATGCCCTGTTTATTGTGGTGACAAGGTTTCAGTCCCTAGGCTGTGTAGCTTGGAGGGATTGGGATTTCTTTAGGTGCAGCATGTCCAGCAGCTCTGGTTTGACATAGCTTTATATGTTAGGCAGGGATCACCTCAGAGTAGGCGATATGCTACAGAGTAAAGCTGGAGTTTTTTGAGACGGTCAGTGTAGGGCATCTGTTTGAGGCCAGTAATCCTCTTTGTGAGGTACTTCTGTGGCATTTCCAACTGCTGCAGACATCTTGTGAGGTACATTCCAAAAGGGGCACTGTACTGTATAATGGGTCTAATGAGTGTCGAGTAGAGGGGAACAATGACCTCTTTTTTCCTGGATGACAACCCTTTTATGATGAGTTGTGCCACATAGAAGGACTTCCTGACTACTGTGGTGATGTGACTATCAAAGGACAGACTACTTGTCCACCTAGGTCCCAAGGTCTCTTATCACACATTCAGTGTTAAGTAGACTGCTGTCTATGTAGTAGTTTATGGGTACAGAGTTTTTACCAAAGGGGATGACAATGCACTTTTTGGCATTGAGCTTGAGGCCATGGCTCTGGTACCAGGCATCTGTTTCAGTGAGGCCCTTCTGTAGGATTTCCACATCATTTGGGGACTTGACTATGGTTCCTAGTTTGCAGTCATCTGCAAACTTCATTAGCCAGATGCCTTACAGGACTGAACCCTATGGTACTCCACTTGTCACTGGTTTGAAGTCAGATTTGGACTCTGCAACTTTTACAGTGTGGGTTCTGTCAGTGAGCCAGTTGGTAACCCATCTTGTGATGTAGGGATTTATACCTAGTTTAGTGAGTTTAGCTGTAATTCCAGAGAGGGGGATGGTGTTGAAAGCCTTGGTGAGGTCAAGATAGGCTGTATGAACCACCTTTCCCTCATCTATGGCTTTGGTGACTGCCTCAAAGAAGTCGATCGGGTACAGGAGGCATGATCTGCCTTTCCCAAACCCGAACTGGGTGGGATCCAGAGTTTGGAAGTTACCAATGTCTTTGTTTATGAGTTCCATGATGATACATTCCATGGCCTTGCAGACCAGGCTCATCAGGCTAATAGGGCATTAGTTCCCAGGATCAGTGGTGGCTCCCCCCTTGTGGAGTGGTATAACTGTTGCTGTATGCCATTCAGTGGGCACAAAGCCTGATGTGAGGCTATGACTGAATATGGTACTTAGGTGGGGAGCCAGTTCATTGTGAAGTTTGTGTAAAATGCAGACTGGGATGTTGTCCGGTCCCATGGATGCTGTGTTTTGGCTTTAGAGAGTGCAGCTTTTACCTGCATAGTTGTGATTACAGAGACTCTGCATTCTTCCTGTATAGATATAGGCCCTTTAGGGGGTGGGAAAGGTAAAGTTAGCACTGAACCTATCTGCCAGGATGTTGGCTATATCAGTTGGTTCTGTAATTTTTGTGCCTTTGTGCTGTAACTCAGAGCAGATCTGGGTGGTGCCATTGAGATTCTTGACATAAGTATAGAATGCTTTGTGGATGTCCTTAGAATCAGTGGCAATTTTGTTTTCGTAGCTAGCTTTGGAGGATCTTATAAGGGATCTCATCTTCTTACTGAGACTGACCAGGAAGCTCCTCCACTCATGAGATTTTACTCTCTTTTGCAACAATTTCTTCCTTCTGTTGTAGAGTTTGTTTATGGCAGGGGACCACCAGATGGGCTTCCTTTTTTTTGGAGGATAGCGTCTTTGTTCTGTTTGGGATAGCACAATCCTTGCACTCATGTAAATGCTTATAGAGTGCATTTGTGTAGGATTCAGCACTCATAACTGTATTGTCCATCTGCATTGGTGTCATAAAGTTCACCACTTCTGTCTTAAGAAGCATGAGGTTGACTTTGGAGACTTTTTTTACCATGGTTTCCTTAATGGGGGGTGGGGGCGGGATGTGGATATCAAGGGTGATTAGCTTATGGTCTGATTGGACCAACGAGGAGTTGACTTCCGGTGTGGAACACCAGTCACTCATGTTGGTAATGAATAGGTCTAGGATATTGTTGCCCCTGGTGGGGGTGTGAATAAGTTGATCCAGAGCATTGGAGTTTATGAATTCCAGAAAGCGTTATGTGAAGGAGTTGGTACATGAGTAGTTTTCCCAGTTAATGGTGGGGAAGTTGAAATCGCCCATTATTAGGGTGTTTGGTTGAACCCTAATATTTTCCAGTACATCAAGAAAAGAGGAGTGGGAATCTTGGGGCATGGAGGGGGATTTGTAGCAAGCTACAATTTAGATTGCAGTTTTGTCCAGAGTTAGTTCCACTTGGATAACCTCGGATGCATTATGCTGAGCAACTAGCCTGGAGGTATGGATATCCCTAATGAATATGGACCCACCTCCGCCTTTGGTGTTCCGGTTCAGGTTACATGGCCGAAAAGTGTGGTATGAGTTATAGCCTGGTAGTGCAGGGGAGCTCTCTGGAGCTTTGAACCAGGTCTCAGTCACTGCACAGATATCAATCTTCTCCATTTTAAGGAGTGCCTCGAGTGAGTGCATTTTGAGATTTAGACTTCTAGCATTGAGTAGCATTACCCTCAGTTTTTACTTGTCTGTTCCTGTTATGGTGGTGAATTTGTCATTTGAGCCTTGCCTAAAAAGGCACTATAGGGGCAGCAAGAGCCTTAGCCAGTATCCAGAATCCCAGGAGCAACAGGTGCAGGCCATCTCTGGCAAAGCATCGTGGCCTGTTGACCATGTCATCACAAGCAGTCAGATACTGGATCCCCGTAGAATGACACCAGAAGCTCAACCAATTGTTGAAGTCAGTCATTTTATCCTTTTACTGCGGTATCATTCTGGGCGATGGCAGAATGCTACTTAGGGCTAGGGTCATACCTGCCTGGGCTACAAGATCAGAGAGCTCTTCCATGTCTCTTTTCATGTAGTCCAGGGAAGTACATTTCAGGTCATTCACACCAGCATGGACAATGACAGAGTCATATTTGTACTTGTGGAGTGACCTGAGTGCATGGGTTATGTGGTGGATCCTGGCACCTGACAGGCAGCTGACAGTAACCTTCTCCTTGTTTAGCCTGGTGAGTGGGACATCAGTGTGCCTGACTATAGAGTCACCTATAACTAGTGTTGGATATGTTGTTTTGCCTTATTGGCTGTGGTTGAGTGGCACACTGAGTCTGTGGGCTATGTGTCATTTGGGTTGTGTTGGGGGGTGGAAGTTGCTTGCGTTTCTGCTTTGGAGGTCTCTGTTGCTTGGGCAGATTATTATTGAGAGCCTCCACAAATGTTTTTGTGTTTCTATGTGTTGATTTTGGTGGTGTAGATTTAGTTAGAGTATGTGATAAGTGTGGTGTGGTGCAAGTGTTTACCTTCTCTGCTTGAATGTCAACTTCGGTCTTGGTTGGAGAGAGCTTTACCTCCAGTTTGGCTAGATAAGTGCATCTTTCACAGGTTGTAGTGTTGGATGGTAGGAGGAGAGGGTTGTCTGTGTACATGAGGCAATTTCTACATTGCCCCAAGATGCCCAGATTCATCAGATAGACAGGAGAGAACACTGGGAGCTGACCCTTGGACATGCCTAAATAAAAAACTATTTTCCTCTAGATAAGTGAGAAAAGTGAGTACAAGAGCTGTTTTTCTCTAAGCAAGTGAGAAAAGTATGTGCAAAAACTGTTTTCCTCTAGGTAATGAGGAATGTTTAGTGCTATAGTAATTAATAGCTTATTCATTGCTTACAAGTTCTGAACAAGTGCTGAGCATGGATAAGCAAATTCAAGTGCTACAACTAAGAATCTATATCTGCGTCAGACTAGTTACAGGAAAGAAACAAGTGCAAATGTAGGCTTTCAAATCAGAAAGTTGAGAGAGATGTAAAAGATTGCCCAGACAGCCAATAACTACATTTTCTGGGCCAGAACCACTCGTTATGTGGTAAACAGGTTACCTAGTGCTTACCACTGCCACTGACAAGCTAGAAGGCTTCCCTCCAACACAGAAAGGCTTGGGGGGCTCAGAAGCTTTCATACAGTCCTGGGTAAAGCAAATCTGTAAGTGGACTACACTAGGTACAGGAAGGGTAGGATTGAGGCTTACAGTTTTTTTTTTACAGAAAAGTAGCTAAAACAGCAGTAAAAACAATTCAAATGCAGTGCCGCTACACAGTGTTGTCCATTGCCTGTCTGTGGTATGGTAAAACTGTGTGTTTGGCCCTACAAACATGTAAGCCAATAGGGTAACATACAGTGGAGCAGCATGTAACATCAGATAGAACAGGACCAAGAACAATGACATCTACTACAGGCTGTACACAGGCCAAGGTACATATTCACAATACACACACTGTCAACAATCACCATAAGTACACAGACATCAGTACTGTACACACAACCACAGTATGCCCAGGTTATGTCCTCAAATATAACCCCTACTATACATGACACGTGCAGCAGTCTGATATCTCACTGGCTTGTTATCAGATATGATGTCAATAAATATGGTGTACAGAACATGTGCACCTCTTACTGCATGACATATTTACTTGGCTGGAGGCACAAAGGGCCAATACTGACATGTTGCTTTAATAACCTCATACATTTACTGTTATAACAGGGTTTGTTGCAACATATGTCCTATGAGGGATACAAAGTCAGTAACTCTCATGGCTGTCACCATCTACTGACTGCAACCCTCACACTACCTTCTGCAGTTCACAGATAGGTGATGTGTAGGTAACATAAGAAACAAAAGGCACCACACACTGCCCAATCTACAGATGACCCTACAGATGGGGGGTTCCTCATAAACATAACACTGACATGCCAGGTATTAAAACATGTAGGACAGCCATATCCACACACACCCTGTTAAACCAACATTACTCCAAATGTAGTATAGCAGCACTTACAGTCTGTAGTAAAGTCAGGCACATCCCCCTGCTGTGTGTTGGCGTGTGTCCACGGTGTATGCTGTTAGAGGTAAATCCCCAATCCATCTGTGATGCTGTTTGCCAAACAACAAATCTAGTTCCTGTTCACAGTGAATGAAAAAGCCCAGCATCAACATGATGTTCCTAGAGACTGGAGTGTGTTTCCATGCAATTGGCTATGGGAATGTTACCACAGCTGTTCCACATGCAATCAGCTAGAGGAGGGCTGCAATTCATGCAGAGGCCATCAGCTGATCATTAGCATTACTTACAATACACATGCTGCTGCCTAAGCAAAACAGGTGTAAGTCTCCACATCTGCCAGAGAGGGAGTGAGAGAGGCAGACAGAGGCAAATATATGTCAGGGAGGGGTGGGAGAATAAAACTTAAGCATGTTTTTGTCACACACCTACCAGTACAGGGTATCAAACCCCTGACTGACTATGTATTGCTATCACATGTATATGCAGTTATAGGATGCACCATATAGGTTACATGTTGAGGAGACCTCCAAGCGTATATGTGATGGTGATTGACATCTGCAACAATGATATGGTAGCTGTACAGCAGGTGTTGTACACTTGCTGGTTCGCATGAACAGATATCCATGTCAACACAACCACACTTTCTCAAGAACCCAGACCCACACACATTGACACACTTGGCAGGGTCAGGAATAAAACTCTTCACTAGTTAGAGTGCTACAACACAGTACTGTGCAGGTATTATGCACCACCGGGGTTATACAGAAGTTATTATGGGCAAAGGGTATGTGAAGGTGTCTGACATCAGACAGCATGCTTCAGTATGCCAATGGGGGTTGTAGTGAGTGTGAATGTGGTCATAGGCATCATACACCACACACACACACACACACACACACACACACACACACACACACACACACACACACACACACACACACACACACACACACACACACACAGTGCCAGTACTGACATGCATGGGTGCATTGCTTCACAGGTGTGTAGTGGTTGACTGTGCCAGATGGCTATACAAGATTAGGTGATGGGTATAACTTGGCATCAGACCACATGACAATGGTCCGCAATGTGGCTCAGGGGTGTAGTGCCTGGATTTGCCCATACAGGTGGGTATTGTATTCACCATCCAGTCACCTGGGTAACTATTGTGTGTGGCCATTGCTGTGCATTGCTTGCCATGTATGTGTTCCTTAGTCCATGACATGGATGGTGTCTGGGATATGCACACATCCCACATGCATGTACAGTGACATGTGGAACTGTACCTGGGGTGTCTGGCCTATGTTGTGTTGTTATCATCAGATGTGCCAGTCCTAGCCCCATGTGGCAGGAACTGTTAATGGACAGCAGGTTGACTCTGCACCTACATTGATAGCATGATACAGGTATTCCCTGGTGTCAGTGGCCTATGTCCATACAGTATGTGTTTCAGGCATGGTATGTCCTTTGTGGGTCACATTTGATGGCACCACAGGTGCTGCAGGTGTCCAGTGGGGAACATAGGGAAGGTGCACTGTCTGCATATACATGCCTATTGGACTGATGGACAGGGTGCCATGCCCTCTGTAGCCCACTGCAATCACACCATGGCTACTATCAGTGGGACAATATGCAGGGTACTACCAACATAGTGGTTGTTGCCTAGGCAAGTGTGTGTGTGTGTGTGTGTGTGTGTGTGTGTGTGTGTATGAGACGGGTTGAGAGTATACTATGGGTAATACAAGGGTTGCTAACTTTGTTCACCCAGCCTTGATGGCACATGTAGGGGTATGGATTTGCACTCCAACCTCTTGGCTATTTCACGCCTGTTATCCCTGTATGGTGGACATTGTGACATATACTAGGGCCACCATATAAGAAATGTGCAAAATCCGCTCCACAGTCAGTCCAGTTGTTACACACTCACTGCCACTTCCACACAGGATACAAGTGATACACACACACACACACACACACACACACACACACACACACACACACACACACACACACACACACACACACACACACACACACACACACACACACACACACACACCTGCCATGTCTGGGGTTAGAACTTCTCCCTAGCTAGTTTATTACACCACAGCACTATGAAGTTATAAGACGCATCATGGAGATTAGTGGAGTACTCCTTCTCCAAAGTTGTATTTCACAGTGAATGACATCAGCAGGATTGCCAAAGTAGGGCATTTGAATTGTAGTGAGCGTGACTAGCCTAAAAGGCATTGCTGTCTACACAGACAGGGACACACATGCACACACACACAAACACACACACACACACACACACACACACACACACACACACACACACACACACACACACACACACACACACACACACCTGCCATGTCTGAGATTAGAACTCCTACCTAACTAGTTTATCACACTACAGCAGTACACAGTTATAGGATGCACCATGAAGATTACTGGGCTACACCTTTCCCAAAGGTGTATTTCACAGTGAATGACATCAGCAGCCTTGCCAATGTAGGGCATTTGAATTGTAGTAAGTGTGACTAGCCTAAAAAACATTGCTCTTTACACAGACAGGGAAAAACACACACACACAGTTGCCATGTTTGAGATTAGAACTTCTACCTAACTAATTTTTCACACTATACAGTTATAGGGCATGCATGGAGATTATTAGGCTACACCTTTCCAAAAGGTGTATTTCACAGTGAATGACATCAGCACCCTTACCAAAGTAGGACATTTGAATTGTAATGAGTGTGACTAACCTAAAAAGCATTGCTCTCTACACAGACAGACACCCACACACAATTGCTATGTCTGGGATTAGAATTTCTATCTAACACGTTTATCATACAGCAGTACACAGTTATAGGGCACGCCATGGAGATTACTTGGATACACCTTTCCCAAAGGTGCATTTCAAAGTGGATGACCTCAGCAGGCTTGTCATAGTAGAGCTATAGGAAGGGCAATGTGTGTGCATTGGCAATAACCCATGCATCTAGAGGTTGACACACCACATGCGGGCACATGCAGGGTTATATTCCACAGGTACATGTATACAGCTGCTAGATGACTACTTCCTTGTACACTCATGTTGCACAGCTAGCACTTGCACCACATAGCCTATAAGGCTGATGGATACCAGTGGCTAATGCCTACAGTGAGTGACATTTACACCTCATGTGGTTGTAGCCATTTGGCTGTGTGCTGTGTGGGTCAGTTCTCATAATGGATGGTACCTTTCACAGTCACGCTCTTCCACATATCTATGTACATCTACTTTTGTCTTATTATAGTGTGTTGTCCTTGGATATATGTCTGTATTCCTATCCACTGTTGTGTGTGCAAAGCATGACTGGTGCATACTGAGGAGTGTATGCACTAACATCTGCAACTGCCAGATATGTATGGTCCACTGTTGTTTGCAGACATGGGCTTCATTTGTTTGAGTGTGTGAGCATGCCCAGTATGACCTTCCAGTATGTCATTGTCTGACATTTTCTTCATTTCTCTAAGTGTGCGAGCATGCCCAGTATGCTCTTCTGTATTGAATGTTTGGATCGATTCCAGGTAGTTTGTACTCCAGTGCAGACCTTTGTCTTGTACTCCTACAAGTAGGAAACTGTTTCTGCAGGATATCCGTTGATCACTTGGCAATATGGGGACAAACTGTGCAGGGGATAGTGTGTACTGCAGGTGAGTGTGTCTGTGCTGCTTCAGTTACATGGTACTGCTGTTAGCAGAGATATTCAAACATGTGTACTGTTATACACTGTGATGTTTTCTGTCTTCATATACTGTCAGGTGGACATTCTTGCTCACAGTGATGTCTTGGGGGACAAGGGTGACTGCAGCTGTGTCCGGCATTGTGGGCAGATGCCTACATATTCATGGTAAGTTATGCCATTCTGGAGGGGGAGCTGCAGACACTTGCTGCTGGATCTGTGTATCCAGTTCAGCACCTTGGTACAGTGCTGGCAGAGGATCCCATACTTGTACATCCATCAACATGACAGTATGGCCTTATCTTGCTGTGGCAATACCTCACAGCTGTACAGATTTGCACAGGTTGCCCAGAGGCAGGGGCCATGAGTCAGGACATTACCCCAGTTGTGGTGTACGGGCTGGTATGTAGCCACCAATTTATGTGTTTGCAGCCAGGGATAGTGTGTGCACAAAGCTTTGTGTCGGATCTTGCACATTCCATGCTGCTCATGCTCCCATCCACCTCTGTTATTCTATCCTCTTCCATACATTATGCATACATTCTTTGATATTTTTCCCTAAGGTTATCACCCCATCATAGCTGTGTGTTGTTGTTGGTCTACAGTTCATGCAGTGGGGCATGGTGGACATGTTACTGTGGTTTGTCCACATGGCCTTGCATATGGCTTATGTGGAGTGTTGTATGTTGTTATTTTGGGTGTTCATGACATAACATGCATTGGCAGTACATGTGAGACACCGGCCTTTGGCAGAGGCCTGTGGACCATTAGGTGTTGATGCAAACCAGATGTGGTAGGCTGTTGCATTCTGTCAGTCCTACAGTCTCAGACTGCCATACAGTATATTCCCCTGGGGTGACAGGGTAGGTGTGCTAGGTGTTCATGCCAATACCTTCTATCAGTCTCGATCAGGTGATGTGGCTGCTGGCAGGGTGCTACCTATGGCAAGGGACAAATCTGCATGAGACACCGGCACTGCATGCTGCATTCTTTCGCTATTGCCATATTCAGGTGGGGTCATATTGTACCGATTCCCCACAGCAGGGATACGACCAGAGAGGTACCTGTGGGTGGTGTTTGCATGAGCTGGGTGCATGTGTGTTATGGACACTACTTTTATCCGACACACAGATATGCATGGGGCATTCCAGTTATGCTGGCACGTGCAAGTACATCAGCTGTTTCCCAATACATCACTCCTACCTCCTTTGTGATCTGCAAGTGTTCTGGCAGACAACACCGGTGTCCTCTACTACAGGGCCAGATAATATGATGCATACCTGTATGTACAGTTCCAAGGGTGTCTCCATTTCACAGTGACACAATATATACTGTATGTCTGGGGTACTTTCCCCTGTGTACGGCTTGTATATCTAGCTCAACAGCCATGCCATGTCAGTCTTTCAGATGGTGACACATATTACCACCATACATTTACAATAGCTTACTGCTAGCATGTGTTATACTGGTGGGAATTGTCTTTGGCACTGCAGTTGTGAGGGCTTGTCCCTGTCATCAGCAGTAGTGGGCAATGGTCACTAGGTCTTACCTCAATATGCATACATACTGACCGCTCTCACATGATATGAAACACACATCAACCTAACACACACATGCCTGCATATTGTGCAAATGCTGCAAACTATCCTGCTACCTTGGCCACCTCTGGGCATCTGTACTCCACTGGTATTATACCTACACATACATGTTAATACATTTCTACATAGGGTTGTGGGGGGCACACCTGACTGTTACGACATGTGTACATCGGATTGGGGGTACATACCAGACCGTTATTACATTTCTAAATAAGTTTGGGGGGGCACACCTGACTGTTACTACATTTCTAAGTAGGGTTGGGGGAAGCACACCTGACTGCTACTACATTTCTATACAGGATTGGGGGAGGGGGCACATCTGTCTGTTTCTACATTTCTACACAGTGGTTGGGAGGGGGCACACCTGACTGTTTCTACATGTCTACATAGGAGTGGGGGGGGCACACCTGACTATTACTACATTTCTACATAGGATTGTTGGGGGACACACCTGACTGTTTCTACAGTTCTACACAGGATTGGGGGGCACACCTGACTATTTCTACATTTCTTCTCAGGATTGTGGGTGGCACACCTAACTGTTTCTACATTTCTACACAGGATTGGGGGGCACACCTGACTGTTTCTTCATTTCTACACAGGATTTTGGGGGGACACACCTGACTGTTTCTATATTTCTACACAGGATTGGGGGGGCACACCTGACTATTTCTACATTTCTTCACAGGATTGGGGGGAGCACACCTGACTCTTTCTACATTTCTACATAGGATGAGGGGGCACAACTGACACGTGTACACATTTGCTATGATTGTACTAGTATGTCAGGTCTCCATTTCATTTTGTATTCAAACCTATCATGCTGACTACAGACTTATCAGTGTAGTACAGGTCTTTGCTTTGATTGACCCACATATTAGTTTCTGACTTCCTACCCTTCAGAACTAACATCCCACTGCCTGACCTGCTGTAGTCTGTCTGTGTAGGCCTGGGGGGGAGGTTGCCCATAGGCATCATTCAGAGGCCATAGCACAGCCTTTGTTTTTGTTTGTCTACACCTGTCCTGCTGGCTGAGACTGTTGTTGGGTATGTGAACTTCCCTGATTAGCATGTGTGAGTCATATGGACACACATGTGGCCCAGCACATTTCCTGCAGTGGGTTTTGTCGCCCTGTGTAGTACTGGCTACTATGGTGACACCAGTATTTGTTACAGATCTCATGATGCCACTGTAGGTGTCTACTATCTGATGGCATACCATTCAACAACCCAATTCCCTTGCATGTTCACGCCCATACCATAGATACAGGTAACGACACATTCTACTTCATTTGGCAATTGGTAGGTTGAGTGACTTACCTTGTGGGTGTGCCAGTATTAAGGATGGTGCTGGAGGGCTGCCTATGTTGAATGCACATAGTACACTCCCTATACATGGTTGGGCACAGGTAGTGTCATGTTTGGCATCAATTTTACTGTATGTGCGAGTCAGAGAGAGGTGTCATTTCCTTGGTCCCTACTGTCTCAGTGTATGTGCTATGCATTGCCACTTATCTAAGGCCAGGGCATACTGGGCACACCTCCATCTGCCTACTGGGGCAGGGTCAGATAGTTCCTTTTCCGAGTCACTCTGTGCCTGTGCAGGCCTTGGCACTGATGGGGGGCTGCATGGTCCTGCTCCATACTGTTCCTGCTGCAGCTGTTTCTGCAGGACCATATTGTGTAGCATGGCACATACAATGACAATTTGAGTACATGTAGCTGGTGAGTACTGCAAGGCTCCACCGGCTGTATCCAGGCACTGGAACCGTGACTTGAGCATCCCAAACACATGTTCTATTATAAGTCTGGTCTGTGCGTGTGCCTCATTATGGCATTCTTCGGATGTGTGTGCATTTCTGATGGGTGTCATCTGCCACGGCTCTATTGTGTAACCAGCATCCCCCACTAGGTGACCATAAGGGATGCCCCCATTGGCAAATCTCTGGTACAGCTGCATCTGATGCCAGATGTGGGAATCGTGATAGCTTCCATGGCAGCCAGCACACACATTCATTATAATGCCCTAGGCATCGCACACAACCTGGCAGTTGATGGAGGGAAAGTCCTTGCGGTTGATGTAGACCCTAGCCCGATCACCGGGTAATGCTTTGATGCATATTTGCATGCAGTCTATAGCACCCACTACCTCAGGGTATTCTGCTATTTGGTGGAAGAGAAGCATATTGCTGGCCAACACCTCATGGGTGTTGAGGAAATATGAGTGCTCACCGGCATGTGCTGACATGGCATCCAGCAACTGGTGGAATACTCTGGATGCTGATGCCTGTGATATCCCCATGATATCCCCAGATGGGCTATGGGAGGTACCTGTGGCTAGTATTCCTAGGCCTACACATATCTTGATATCCACTGGGATGGGTACCTCTCTGTTAGTTCGGTGTGTCAGGCGTGGCTGGCACAGCTCAACAATTTGCTGTAGGAGGTCCCTGTCCACCCTATAGTGCTCCACTATCTCCAGCTGATGTAGCCCCTGGTAGGTTACCCTGGGTCTGTACACTCTTCTCCATCTCCTGACTGTGGGCTGGTCAACAGCATTCCCATCCTCACCACCCTCAGCCGCTTCCACATGTTGTTGTATGATAGCTGCTGCAGCCCCTATCATTTTGTTGTTTTGTTTGTTAAACATTCCCCACTTGTATACACCGGTGGTGTAGAGTATGGGAAACACCAGAGGGAAAGATGTTTGCATAGTTTATAGTAGTGTTCTGGGCTGGGTTGGTCTGCTGTCTGTGTAATTGACTGATTCTGATACATTTCACCTGCCAGCTATGTTAGTTCTCCTAGATTACCTTATTACTGCTGTTTTCCCTTCCCATTGCCTTCCTGTTTAAGCCCGGGGGCGTGCCATACAAACACAGTGCTCAAATGTGCACAGAGCTGCTATTGCCTGGTTTACTTTTTTTTTCCTTTAAAACCCGGTGCGCACACCCGCTTAGGCAATGTAAAGAGTGCTAGGCAGCCTCAGACACTCACCCTTACTTAGCTGTGCTAAGCTAGGAGCAAACGTGACCCACAGGGCTCCAATCCGCTTACAGTATGCCTGACACCCCCCTATGATTTCAACTCACTCCTAGGCTTGCACCAAGCTATTCCTGCTCTTACACTGTTGGGAGCTGCCTAGCATGCAGGGGAAATCTGGGATTCACTATCATTCCCCTTATTTGCATAGGATTGCCTGCTAATGCATAGTTACATATCCCACACTGAATCTCCCCCCTTAGCAACCACTATTCACTGGCCATGTTGTCTTCTCCCTGCCATTGAGTATAATGGCAGAATAGTGATTATGGTTAGAATCCTTATTTTTTTTTCTTATTCCTATCCCATTTGCATGCCGCTGCCCTACGCTTAAACAGCCAATATCGGCTAAAAAAAAATAAAAGTTGATTTTTTTTTTGCAAGTGTTTTCCATGCCAATGGCCTTATAGTTGGCCATTGGCATGCTTTATACATGATATCCACCCTTCATTTGGAGCTATCATGGGTCAGTTTTGTAATTTGCAGAAATGTACTCTGTTATTGGCGGAGTACATTTCTGCAGATTACACTAGTCCTGCATGGCCGGTTTCCAGCTTCCTGGATCACAAATTCACCTCATTTGCACGGATTTCTCCTGCAAATGCGGTAATTGCATACAGGGGCTGAGTCTGTGCAGGACTAGTGCAGGACTGCTAGTGCATGCCCCTACAGGTTATTCCTGGATTGCACGGCAGACATATTGCCTCCTGGAGCTCCTGCACTAGTCCTGCATGCCGTGCAGGGCTTGTAGTATCCCGGGGAAAATGTTTTTGTAGCAAAACTGTGCAAAAACTTCCTGTTTAGCTCCTATGGCATGATATAGTCATTTGTCATGCAAAGTAGTCATCAAATGTCCAATGTAACATAGGTAATTTTTTTATTGCTACATTACAGCTGTTTTTTATATCTCCGGCAGCTTTAAAAGTGACAACATTAATTAATACTTTTTAATTTTATGAATTGATTAGTTAGATTTCATTGAAACTATGACACCTGCATAGCTCCATACAATCATGATTATTTGCTTAAAGGTAGTGCAGTAGCAACATAAAATAAATGGAAAAATGCATAAAGCATCTTATTCATATTTTATACAAAGCAGTCATTTGTCTTGATATAAGCAGTCAGTAACCACAAAGGTGAGTGGCTTAATTTGATCCCTATTTATTACTAGCATTTATTGCTCCTTCATCTGTCTCTTTTCAGCATTATATGTGGATATGAGATGGTGTATTGAAGAGATTGTTTAATTTGCTCATTTAAATAGATACTTGTATGTACATACATGCATACAGATCCATTTGCACACAAAGACACACATACACACATTCACATGCACTTGTGTACGTTTACATATTTGTAATGTTTGCACATTGCCATTAGTAGTTGGCTGATAGCTGCATGATGTTAAGGATTATAAAGATACTATGACCATTGTCAGTAGTGATCTGCGATATGATTTCTAACATCCAGGGTCACTTGATCAGTATACCAGGGACAGCCCATCTCCTTTTCTTCTGATTGCCTGACTATCAAGAGAAGCACATTTCATATCTAAAAGTTGAGACAATGTCAGTTTGAATGTCTATATGTATACCTTTCCAGTTTCTGTATGGAGACACAAGCATCTTGGAATTTTACTTTTTAAAATAGAATACCTGATGAAGTTCCTTCCATGTGTGGTCTGCAACAATCCCAGGCTAAAAATTGAGTTCCATATGAAACAACTTTACCAGGCAGTCTGTGACCAGCCATCCCCTACAGCTAAGTATTTGCCATTTGGAGATCTAATATAGAACTAAAATGCATTGTCCATAAATAGCATGAAGACAGGTCACTGGATGAAGAATCTGATGATAAAATTATTGTTTGTAGTCCGAAATGACTATTAGCAAAGCCTATTAAGGATTTATTGATGTCTTATGGTTCAAATGCGTGTCTCAGTGCAGCTTTATTTTCCCATACTATTCCTTATAATTTTTGAAAGAGGCTTTCTTCTGTCAAAGATGTAGTCACCTCTGTAATGATATATTCCAAATAATTTTATTACTATTTTGAAAACAGTTCAAGTAATTAAGATGGGCGATATGAATGATGGCATGTTAGTGTCACAAATACTTCTAATTCTTGAGAATATTTACAGAGGTTTCAACTTTTTGGTCTGATATTGCCGTAGAAAATTTGAAGGATTATAGTAGTTCTTCATAGCTTTCTACGTAGTATTCCTTTATAGATGTGCTGAGTCATCAAATGAAACAGCAGTCATCAGTAATTAATAAACATCAAACATTCTTTGTTAAAGATTCTGTCCCTTCATTTGCTGATATAGTTAATTATGCAATGACCCCCATTAATATTCCAAAACATGCACGCTGATTGGTCAGGGTGCCCATTGTAAATCAGACTTATACTAATGGAAAAAGGTCCGGTCGCCCGGACTTTTTCCATTAGTATAAGTCTTGATTTTTTGTGTTTTTGGCAGCAACGGAGAATGGAAGAGCTCCATTGCTGTAATCTCACTATGTTAAATGAGTTTAACATAGCGAGATATCTTAAAAAAAGGCAACAGAGATCTTCCTTTCTCCATTGCTTTTATTAAAGCTATCTCATTATGTTAAACTCTTTTGACATAGCGAGACACTTTTAAAAAAGCAACGGAGATCTTCCTTTCTCCATTGCTTCCACACACAGCTCTGATGTACTGCGTAAGCATACGCATGCGCAGTACATCAGAACTGCCACAGAATACCAGACAGCTGTGGAAGGGCAGCACGGAGGCATTATACAATGCTATTATTTAAGAAAAGTAAGTATTTTTTTCCTCAAATAATGTCATTGTATAATAGCAATAACCTACGCCTGGGTCTGGGTATTGCTTGATTTACCTACGGTTGTCTTTGTTTGGCCACTTGGGGTTCGTGACCAAACCACACCCACCTATTATAAAGGGTCAGTATACTAGGATTAATAAATTATGCAAGGACTATGGAGACAGAATGGAACAAACATTAAAACTAGAAGACATGTTTATAGAGAGAAATTATAGTGAGGAACTGATTCAATCGGTTAAACAACCTTCCTGTTCATTTCAAATCCCCTTTATACAGAGAAAGAGCCTAAATCAGGCTCAAGGGGGACATAGTTTGAAGAAAAGTGTTATACCCTTCCAAACTAGATATACTAGTGACAATAGATCTATAGTTGAGATTATACAAAAAAAATTGGCATATTCTCCTCACAAATGATGATATAAAGAGTCTAGTGGGGATCAAACCAAGGTTTATATATACTAATATTAAGAACCTTAAAAGATTATTATGTATTGAAAAGTATAATGACAATCCTAGTAAGGTATATGGTATAAAACAACTTGACGGCATAGAAGGATGGAATAGACACAATAAGCTAGGAACCTTTCCATGCAACACATGTAATATGTGTAGCTATATTTCCAGTGATATAAATTTTATACATCCCAAGCTAGATATTAAGTTTAAACCTAATTTTAAGTCAACTTGTACTAGTTCAAATTTGATATATCTAGCAAACTGTCAGGATTGTGATGCGTTCTATATAGGAATGACAACAAGACCCTTGAAAGAACGTATATATAATCATATATACGACATTAGGAAAAAACATCAGAAAAATGCTCTTGCTAAACATATATCAAATAATTCTGGTCATAGTTTCAGATTTAGAACATTACAACTTGTACATTTAAATAATAGGAAAGGTGACACATTTAATGAATTAGAAAGCATAGAATTACAATGGATCCTTCGATTTAAAGCACACTATAGTCCAGGTCTGAATCAATATATTAGTGTCAGATCAGTACTTAAAAAGAGAAGTTTAAAATAATAAATCCTTGTGTTCAAGTTATGATTTACTATCATCTACACATCCATATTTTGTATTATTCTTGAGGTTTAATTACTACTTCTTATAAATAATATATCAACTATGATTTCCATATCTGAATATATAAATAAACATAAGAAATATATACACTTTTAATATTTAATTTCAATATATTCTTGGCAAGAAAAATACATATTTATTAAATTTATCTATTTATATCATAATTAATGTTATTTATAATGAAATCAATATTTTGTGTATATTTTATTTTAGATTTATTTAGATTCACTATTCATTTATATGTTTACCCTAATACTGATTATTTAGATCCTTTAGATTCTAGTCATACATCAACATTATAAATATTATAATATATGTATATGCTTCTACATATAGTATATTTCTTTCATATATTTCACATAGGTACATTTTTTAGAGTTCTTCATGAGATATGTATATTTTATATTTTTATATTTTAACTTTTGAATGAAATAAATATTCATATTTTAGCCTCCCGTTTAGCTAAATATGTAAAATTTCTTCCCATTGATTTTGTTAAAATAGATAGAAGTGTTAAGCCAATCTTGACAGTCTCATTTGTTCTATTTAGATAGAGGGTTACATTTTGGCTGCTATTAATATAGCTTTTAAAAAAGCATTTTTTGCACATTGATATTTGTATTCTTTTTCACATATATGGGTATTTCTAGACATATATGCAATGTTTTTGTACTATCTTTATATTATTTTATTTTATTTCATTATATATAGAATTTATTTAAGTGCTAAGGCTTTTATGCAATGTGGAAAGAAAGATTTCTATGCTCGCTTTTAGTCTGTTTGTATGTATGTTGAAACAGCTATTTACAATCCTTTTGATACTGCACTGACACTTTAATAGCCACAACAGCTTTTTGTAATCAATTTTGTAATTTAGAAAATTGATATATTAAGTGGATAATTAACACAATGCATTATTTATCTGTGCTATATAAGGAACTAGTTCTGTTACGATTAGATAGATCTGAAGAAGCGTACAGTCCGTACGTGAAAGCGCTCATCTCTTTCCTTGTTTGTACCTAAATAAAGAAGTTTTTGCTGCATTATCGTGGTGGTCTTCATACTGGTGTTCTTCTACGATATCTACTTGTTTTAGTGGTGAGGACCTTTGGAGGCCAGCTGAGATTGTGTTATATACCTATTTATTACTAGCATTTATTGCTCCTTCATCTATCTCTTTTCAGCATTATATGTGGATATGAGATGGTGTATTGAAGAGATTGTTTAATTTGCTCATTTAAATAGATACTTGTATGTACATACATGCATACAGATCCATTTGCACACAAAGACACACATACACACATTCACATGCACTTGTGTACGTTTACATATTTGTAATGTTTGCACATTGCCATTAGTAGTTGGCTGATAGCTGCATGATGTTAAGGATTATAAAGATACTATGACCATTGTCAGTAGTGATCTGCGATATGATTTCTAACATCCAGGGTCACTTGATCAGTATACCAGGGACAGCCCATCTCCTTTTCTTCTGATTGCCTGACTATCAAGAGAAGCACATTTCATATCTAAAAGTTGAGACAATGTCAGTTTGAATGTCTATATGTATACCTTTCCAGTTTCTGTATGGAGACACAAGCATCTTGGAATTTTACTTTTTAAAAAATAGAATACCTGATGAAGTTCCTTCCATGTGTGGTCTGCAACAATCCCAGGCTAAAAATTGAGTTCCATATGAAACAACTTTACCAGGCAGTCTGTGACCAGCCATCCCCTACAGCTAAGTATTTGCCATTTGGAGATCTAATATAGAACTAAAATGCATTGTCCATAAATAGCATGAAGACAGGTCACTGGATGAAGAATCTGATGATAAAATTATTGTTTGTAGTCCGAAATGACTATTAGCAAAGCCTATTAAGGATTTATTGATGTCTTATGGTTCAAATGCGTGTCTCAGTGCAGCTTTATTTTCCCATACTATTCCTTATAATTTTTGAAAGAGGCTTTCTTCTGTCAAAGATGTAGTCACCTCTGTAATGATATATTCCAAATAATTTTATTACTATTTTGAAAACAGTTCAAGTAATTAAGATGGGCGATATGAATGATGGCATGTTAGTGTCACAAATACTTCTAATTCTTGAGAATATTTACAGAGGTTTCAACTTTTTGGTCTGATATTGCCGTAGAAAATTTGAAGGATTATAGTAGTTCTTCATAGCTTTCTACGTAGTATTCCTTTATAGATGTGCTGAGTCATCAAATGAAACAGCAGTCATCAGTAATTAATAAACATCAAACATTCTTTGTTAAAGATTCTGTCCCTTCATTTGCTGATATAGTTAATTATGCAGTGACCCCCATTAATATTCCAAAACATGCACGCTGATTGGTCAGGGTGCCCATTGTAAATCAGACTTATACTAATGGAAAAAGGTCCGGTCGCCCGGACTTTTTCCATTAGTATAAGTCTTGATTTTTTGTGTTTTTGGCAGCAACGGAGAATGGAAGAGCTCCATTGCTGTAATCTTACTATGTTAAATGAGTTTAACATAGCGAGATATCTTAAAAAAAAGGCAACAGAGATCTTCTTTTCTCCCTTGCTTTTACTAAAGCTATCTCATTATGTTAAACTCTTTTGACATAGCGAGACACTTTTAAAAAAGCAACGGAGATCTTCCTTTCTCCATTGCTTCCACACACAGCTCTGATGTACTGCGTAAGCATACGCATTCGCAGTACATCAGAACTGCCACAGAATACCAGACAGCTGTGGAAGGGCAGCACGGAGGCATTATACAATGCCATTATTTAAGAAAAGTAAGTTTTTTTTCCCTTAAATAATGTCATTGTATAATAGCAATAACCTACGCCTGGGTCTGGGTATTGCTTGATTTACCTACGGTTGTCTTTGTTTGGCCACTTGGGGTTCGTGACCAAACCACACCCACCATGGGTAAATCCAGTATTACCCACACTCAATTATGGATTATTGCTAAAATATTCCACAGCTGGTTCTTATACTAAGCAACCATTGTTTATTTATGATCTTTCCTAAAGACTGAATGCTATAAGAATATTGTATGTGGATGCTTCCATATCTCTTATAGGTTCAAAGGTAAGTACTAGGCTAGGTACCCTTGTGGGCCATTTAAAGCCTTGCCAATTTTCCTTTTTGTGCTGAAATAATAACTCCTGTTTGGTTATAGATTGGCCTTACCCATCACATGGTCGATAATTATATATTCCTCCTAATGAGAATAACTAGGATCATGCCCTAGATAATTTGAGAGGACCCATGCATGGAATAAAGCATTTAGCAGCTGCCTCTGTCAATTAGCAGCACAGGGGCAGTCCTGTGGTCAATTTTCTGTTTCTCATCTATAAATCTATGTTGCACTTGAATACGGACAGGGATGAGCTTTGTTTTATATGAATAGGGAGTTTGTTCCATAGCAGCAGTATCCTCTGCGAGATATACCTGTCCCTTCAAACTGTTTTGTTGATGTTGCAGAAGAGGTTTAAATACCTAGACTGAGTATTTATAATGCCATTTGACTTGCTAATGTGCAGTAAATTTATCAGTAATGGGTCAGAGGATGTATTGCGTGCCACACATAGGTCACTTCTTAGAAGTATGTAGGATACCAAGTATATTGGCAAGGCTTTTAGCAGGTCTATATAGGACATGTTTATTTAGGCTTTGTATCCTTTTAGTATGGCATCTCTGTGGGTACTCCAGTTGTTACATGTGTCTGCAAAGATACATGTCAAAGGGGGCATCATAGTTAATTATTGGCCTAATGAGGGCTGAGTAAAGAGAGACAGTGACTTCCTTAGATCTAGACAGAATCCCCTTGTTTATAAGTTGTGCAATATAGAAGGTCTTTCTTGCAATGGGCACATGTTGATCAAAACTTAGGTCACTGTCCACATAACTTCCCAAATCCTGAACAAATGGGTCAACTCTTAGAAGTCTATTGCCAATGTGGTAGTTCCCTGGTGTAGATGACTTCCCAAAAGATAAAATAATGTATTTTTTGGCATTTAGTTTGAGTCTATGATTTTGGCACAGGTATTTGGGACAAATCTTCTTGCAGAATGGCCAAGTCATTTGGGGATTTAATGACTGGTACCTGTTTGCAGTCATATGTAAACTTAGCCAAAGCCCTTTGGTACTGGCTTTTACTTCAGAAATGTAGAAGCCAAACAGGAGGGGTCCCAACACAGACTCCACTAGTGGCTGGTCTCTTTGTGAAGATAATTTCTCCTATTTTTATAATTTGCATTCTATCTGTGAGCCAGTTGACAATCCAGCATATGACATTGGATTTTATCCCCAGATTCCTAGATTATTTAGCATTTCTACTATACCTGAATGGGGAATTGTGTCAAAAGCTTTGGCCAGGTCAGGCTATGTGGTGTGTGCTGTTTCACCTTCACCTATTGCTTTGGTGACCTTTTAAAAAAATCCATCAAGTTGAGCATGACCTGGCCTTGACAAATCCCAAACTAACATGAGTCCAGTATTTGGAGGGTCACTATCTTTGGATTCAAGTTCTGTAATAATTATAAATTTCCATATAGTCCATAAAGGCAATAACATGCACTGAGCAGGAAATACTTGCCAATATAGTCTTTAAAACTCCAACTTATGTCTCTAAGTGTTTGGGAAAATTTGACCAACTTAAATGTTCTCCTTGGCTCTTGCTTACTGTCTTTGATTAAAAGTTTACTGTAAAAAACATGTATTCATTATTTCATTCAGTTAACACTGATGCCACAGATCTTAGAACTTTTATGGAGAATTGTTGTAAATCAGTTATTCCCACATCCATAATAAGAAATGAATATGTCATTTATAGTGTTAGGATGCTGAAACTATGTTGCACCTCATTTAAGGGCCATGTCAACACTTACATAATTCAACTGAATTCAAGAATTATAAAGTCATTTAAAGATATTATTGTTGGCCACCAGAGTGTTATATTTGCTCCACCATAAGTCATCCTGGTATAGGATTTATAAATTATCAGTGTATTTTATGAGGTAGCATCAGATGTCTTGTATGACATTGTCACACAGTTTAATCTTTATGCCATTGTGCTGTTTTTTTGGCCAGATTATGCCTTATAGGTTGTTTCTTTTAAGGAATTATCATTTGCTATTGACTCTCCTGAAAGTCTGTTGATCATGGTAGAAAAACAAATGTTTTTTGTTACAGGTCAATATATATGTATAAATATATATATATATATATATATATATATATATATATATATATATATATGTATGAGGGAATTTCATGTTACACTACAAGTGCTTGAGTCCCAAGCATGTGAACCCCCACTGTCTCAAGGCCAGGGGCCTGAGCACCTTGTAGCACATGTAAGCAGCTGTTCATTCTTGAACTTGAATATGACTTCATGTAAGCAGATGCAGAACTTAATCCGTGCACATTATTCTGGTTCAAAGTCAGATAAGAGTGGCAGCCATGGTGAGGAGAGGGAGAAGGATTTCAGGGTTAGGGAGTGAGAGGAGGATTTTAGGGTTAGGGATCAGGAAGGGAGTTTTAGGTATAGAGAGTGCGGGGGTAAGGTTAATCAGTGACGGGGAGAATTTAGTTTTAAAAAGGGGGTAGAATTTTAAGTTTGAGAGTGAATGAAACTTTAGGATTAGGGAATAGAAAGTGTGATTCTAAGGTACAGGAGCAAAGACTCAGGTTGGGAACTGGGAGGGAGTTTAAGGATTATTGCAGGGTTTTGGTTGGTCTATACAGTTTTACGGGATCAGGTGTTGGGAGAGCTATGCTGAAATTGGACAACAGACAAGTGGAAGTTTGTGGACTTTCTTTTTCCAAAGTGACACTGAGCCGGTGTGTTATATGTTACTAACACCTGAGCACTTACTATAGACCTGGAATTTCATTTACAAAAAAATATTTTTTCCATTTATTATGGCTTTCTTTTCACAGGACTATTTTAAATTTCCCCACCTTATGTTCAAGCTATTTGTATAGGAACAAAAATATCATATCATATATCATATCATATCTTAGTGATAGAAATGTTCTCCTAGATCAGATTATTTTTTTCTTGAACTGTACTGAAAATGTTTACAATTGAAACTTACATGGAATTGCATTGGACGTCATAGAAAAGAGCTGTACGTGTCTCTGTTAAATTAATTTAATATTTTGTCAGACTTGCAAGTGTTACCGACTGTTTATTATTCTTCCATTTTGAAATGTCATGAAGTATAGAAAAGATCATCCACAATGTTGGAATTATTTTTGTAGATTTCCATATGGATATGTACTTATTCTGAATGGTTTTGAGTTCATACTACTTGCATGTCAGTAAAATAAATTTGGCAGCATGTTTTTCTTTTCAGCTGTCTCCGTTTTTTTTTCAGTATGGACTTTATTGGGGCAACAATGTAATTATTTCATTTCAAAGTAGGTAATGCCATGTTGTACAGTTTGGTTGTTTTACTTCTGGTTTGTTTGTATCGCCTGTGGTAGATTCCTATGCCATTTGTATATTTTGGCTCACATGCCATAAAAGTTTTTATTCAATTTTGTACAACATAAATTGATCTTCTGAAGAAATTCTTTCTGATGTTAAAACAATTTGCAAACACATTCACTATTGCTTGATTTGTAACATTGTGTTTGAATTGAATAAACATATCTCCTACTAATACCCCTAAACCACTGGACATGACTTTGCCAGAAAAAAAGCTGTTCTAGTTGTTATTTGTTTGAAGAGCTTTAGTTCACTCTTGAGGTGTATTTCTTAACACCCATGTCTCAAACCCATCAACTCAGCTATGATGAGAGACTTGATCATAATACTCTACATTAAAATCAAAATTATAAAGTAATTGCAAAAAGGGCTTCCTCCTATGGCAGGCATGAGTACCTCAAATATTCTAAGTTGAAAACTTGACCCCGGCCTAAGAAATGCAGCACTACTTATTTACATTATTTTAAAAAATAAAAAATTAAATATTACATTTAAATGTATTTAAATTGAGTTGCAATATGATAGTAAACAGTATAAAACCCATGAAGAGAAACCAAATGCTTAAATAAATCTGTTAGCACGCCTATAGAAATGCAACGTGACGACTATTTAACTCATTTGTGATCACTTTATACAAGAAAAATCACAAATGAGGGAAAGCTCTTTAGTGCAAACCACATTTGATAGTAATACATTTTTGAAAAAAATTGTACCACTTCATTTAGGGGATCATACCATCTTCAAGACTGCTATTTGTATACCCAAAACTGCAAGGCTGCATCATCATGAGGAAAACAGAAATCCCCAAATTACTGGTAATTCATCCTACTGGGGAAAAGCAAATGATCACTAAGTATTGATCACACACACAAGCGCCAGTCACTAGTGATTCAAAAAGATGCATCATCATGAGGAAAATGGAAACCCCCAAATCACTGGTAATTCATCCTGCTGGGGAAAAGCAAATGATTACCAAGTTGTGATTATACAAATGAGTGCCAGGATCAAACAGTGATCACACAAACGAGTGCCAGTCACTAGTGATTCAAAAACAAAATACATTTTATTTTACAAAATTATTATAATGCAGCTTTACTAAAATCAGCTTTCTTTTTGATGAAATGCATAAAATCAGGCTTAATGAAAGACATAATGAAACTCCAGTCTGTACAATTTAAATGTTTAAATGGAAATGACTTCACATTTTTAACTTCACTTTGCTTTTTATTATTGGGGATTTCCTTGACTTATGTTTTCTCCACACAAAAAGCATTGACTGCTAATTAATTAATGTATTACTTTATCCCTTTATTTTGTTTATTTGTTTATTAACCGGGAGAGTGTGTCTTTTCAGCCAAAACCCAGGCCAAATGCAGACATATAACAGCAACTCAATCACTGCTAGGTAAATATAAAAAATGTAAAGGCTATAAACAGTACTTGCAAGAACAAATCAGACATTTATAAGTTAATATACAATGATGTACAGGATATAAGAAAAACAAGACAAGGTAGTTACAAAAGCAAAAATGAACAATAGAATTAATGAACAACAAAGTAAATCTGAAATAACAGGGAAACAGCAATAAGTTGAATGTTGTCACCAGATGGAATTGACCTATTACACTGATATTCTTCAAAAAATAGTGCACGTTTTTCTAAACACATTTCATCAAAATTACAAAATATTGAAATACATTTCACTGAAAATGTCACATGCACTATTCGATTTATGGTGGCCATTATCTAGGCAGCCATTTGGGTCAGTTTTTTTAATCATCCTCAGATAGTTAATGTGATTACTTATATAAGCTAAAGTCTGTGAGTATTCATTTCTTTGCTGGCTCACTATCAAGAGGCCTATCTCATGAATGCATCTTGGCAGAGTCAAGCAAATATCACAGGCCCATAGGCATAATGCAATATACATCTCCTCTCCAGTACATTTAAGCACTGGAAAAGACTGGACAAACTCTCATCTCCATAGATTTAAGAGCTGATATTGATTACATGCATCTAATCTCTCCAGTTCCTCCACTTCCAGAGCTGTTAGCTGATTTCAAGGCATCTGGGTCATAGGGCTACATTTCTGCATTCCAGGGAGACAGGATTATTAAGTTCTAATTCATGGCCAAAGGTGAAGACTTTTATTGAGAGCAAAGCAAAAGTCATGTTCATAATGCATGATATTCTCTGAGCCTTGTCTGATTGCTGTATGTTCTTATTAGTATTGGAGCTTGGACATAGTCCTGGCTGGGGGGGAAGGGGTTGTGCTTCTATAAAATATGGTTGGAGTCAGGTATTGACCTATCAATGGTTAGTATTTTGATCCATTTTAAGGATGTACAATAACATATTCAACAAAGTATACTAAAACAATAAGAACTCTCACTGTTATAGTTCTTCTTTCTGAAACTTACTTATAGCTTCAGCACTTGTGAGTTTTTGTCAGATCACACTTAGTGAAAATACATTTTATATTTTTTGTGAACCCTACAACACATTCCTCTTTCACATGCACACAGTTAAGTGTTAGTCAGCAGTTCTCTTTCACCAGCTCACAGAATACTAAAAGCCCGAATTAATTGACATGCTCCACCTCAGGAAATCCAAATCCCTTAGAGCTACATGCTCCAGGGACTTAAACCTCAGCACAAAAATAAATAGGACATGCTGGAGGGACAGATTCATATCCCAGAGGCTCCCTTCACTCTGGAACAAAATCCCAATCCATGTTAGGCAGAGCCCCTCAATGACCCTCGTCAAGAGAAATCTTGACGAGTGGATGGGGGATCGTAGGTTTACCCCGGGATCTCTTCTGTGTCCCTACTAGACAGAGGCACAGTAAACTGACCTTAAAAGGGCTATCTTCTGTGGCCTACTATACAGAGGCACAGTCAACTAATCTAAAAGGGTGGCGAAAGCCAAACACACTATGGCTAGATTTGTAAATGCCCTAGGGCAGATAGCCTAGTATCAACCTATGAACCTATGAACCTATGAAACTAGCTATGGCCTCACACCACCCTTGACTTACTTATACTTAACTTCAGAGCTTGAAAATTTATTCTGTGAAAGGAGTTCATTACTTTAACCTATCAGAAAACATGATGCTGCTAAAGGATGTTAAGTGAACTCATCTGTGACTAAGAAAAGCTATGTAACTAAATGCATATTCATATCTATCTATCTATCTATCTATCTATCTATCTATCTATCTATCTATCTATCTGTATCTATCTACCTATCTGTCTATATATATAATATATAGAGAGGGAGGTCACTGACAGAAGGGAACATTGAAACACCAAAATTACATCACCGAAGGAAGAGAAACTCTGTCACTGTGCAGGATTGCTGTATGGGGTGGGGATTATGGTTATGTCCCTTTCCTCACTGCAGTGCAGTCTCAGAGTTTGTATATATAATTAGTTGGGGTGGGGGCAGAAGGGCTTGACCCCCGGCAAAAAAGTTTTTGTGATTCTGGCATTGCTTTAGTGTTTCCACATACTCAGTGATGTAGGTCCAGTGTTTCAACATTCACTTTTGTGAATGTTAAAAGTTCTGTCAGTGATCCATATCTAGATATATATATTTTATTTTTTTTCCACATGGGTCTAGTTCTGTTGTTCGAAAATACATTTTTTTGAGCAATAGAAAGCCGAGACCCACTTCAACGAAAGTGCACCTAAGCAAAAGTGCATTTTGACATAAATTAGTTAACCAAAGCACAGTACAGTCAGGATAAGGAAATATACCCCTTTCTCCACTGTAGTGCAATCTCTGAATTAGTATATATGTGTATATATATATATATATATATATATATATATATATATATATATATATATAAGTAGGGGGGTATTGGGGGTGCAGGGGAGCTTGCTCCCCTGCAAAAATGTGTTTCGCTTTACCAGAGACATCTCTGCCACTTATAGGCACTAACTGCGAGATCGCACTACAATGGGGAAAAGGGTATATTTGCTTATACCCACTGTACCATGCTTCAGTTAACTGATTTACACAAATGTGCACTTTCACTTAAGTTCACTTTCATTGAAGTAGGTCACAGCTTTCTCTTGTTCGAATAAGTGTGTTTTTGAGCAACAGAAGTAGAACCATCTCTCTCTATATATATATATATATATATATATATATATATATATATATATATATATATATATCTCCATATATATGGGTCTATACTATATAAACAGAGCATTAAAATGTCGACTCACCTTTGATAGA
>NC_056730.1:995996721-996001721 GCF_019279795.1 Protopterus annectens
CAATCCCTGATAGGAAGGCAATCTCTAACCTGCAGTCCAGATTAATTCAAGGTGTCTTCCCATTCTATCATTGTTCCCTGTCTAGTTATTTGCAACCAATACCTTGGTTCCTTTGCTAGTTTTCTCCAATAAATTCCAGCCCCCTCTTGCCTATTGACTGTATCCCTAATTGCAGTCATTCCTATCAGCAGCATCTCCTTTCTCTAATCCCATGTTGGCTTAATTCACAGAATACTTTCTGTTACTTTAGTGGTATAATATTCTGTATGACTATTGTTATTCTCTTTAAAGGCCTGCATCCAAACTCCCAATCCCTCCTTGTTTCTTGAGCTTCTCTCATGTTTTATCATCATACATTCCCACTTTGAAATATAGTTTTACCCTTAAGCTATGTATAGGAGTCTTACTTGTGTAGCTCTGAAATGCCCCTTCAAAGCAATCCACTCTGTTCTACTGGAAGTATAAGCTTATCCCACTTGACTCTTGTCATCTTCCCCACTCAGATAAAGTCCATCAGCTCTTTATTAATTGCTATTCACAACCTCTCTTCTGGTTGATAAAAATATGCCTGACCTGTGTATAAAACTAAAGAAAGTAAAAGAATTTTAATTGCTTGTATTTTGTTAGGGTCTAAATTATATCAACGAAGCATTAAAATGTCGACTCACCTTTGATCAACCCCTGTTTCTCGAAGCTGCACAACACTGAATGGCCAAATCATCAATTTCTTTCCAAGGGAAAGAAATCGGTTGACCGTTCTTTTAAATCTACCCTTTTCCTGACTGTAGTGCAATCTCAGAGTTAGTATATTTAGATAGGGGGTTGTGGGGGGCACTGCCCCCCACTTTATTATTGTTTGCTGCAATGCGGTGTGTGTATGTGTGTGTGTGTGTGTGTGTGTGTGTGTGTGTGTGTGTGTGTGTGTGTGTGTGTGTTTGGGCTACCGATTTCTTTCCCTTGGAAAGAAAATGGTGATTTGAGGGTTCGATGTTGTGCAGTTTTGAGAAATAGGGGTCAATCAAAGGTGGGTCGACATTTTAATGCTTCATTTATATAATATAGACCTTTTTATTATCCATATCCATATAACAAACCCACCACTTTCTCAGTTTTTGTATTATCTTTTGTTTAGTCTCTTACTACATATCCTTAGCTGCAACACTAGAATAATTTTTAATCCATACTCCTAAATACTTAATTTCATCATGTCCCCATAAATATGGATATTCTAGAACACATTTGTGTGTGGGTACATAATTTACTGCTATAGCTTTTGTTTTAGCTTCATTAATTTTGTATCCCTAAAAGATCTGAAATTGTCTGAAAAATTTTCCACAATGCTGTAATGTCTCTTTCTGGTTTTATAGGTTCATAGGTGTGTACTAGAGGACAGGAAGAAATGGAAGCAGTTGATCTGCTGTGGCGACCCCTAACGGGAACAGCAAAAAGAAGAAGAAGAAGAGGTGTGTACTAGGCTAATGGCCCTGGACCCTTTACAAGCCTAGCCCATAGAATTACCCTGGCCAGTTTTGTCAGGTATAAAATAATATCATCTGCAAATAAGGCTTGCTTTTCTAGTCTTCCATACTAATTATATCCTTGAATTTCCAAGTGCCTTATTTTCTTTACCAGTGGTTCTAAATATAATGCAAATAATAAAGAGGAAAGAGGACACTCCTGCCTGGTTCCTCTGCTCAAGCAGAAATGATCAGACAGGACCCCATCCACTTTAATTTTTGCCTCAGATCCCTCTTATATTCTCCTAATCAACCTTATAATTTTTCAGGAAATGCAAATGCTTCTGTTGCCCTGCTCATAATGTCCTTGTCTTACTCTGTCAAATTTTTTCTCTGAATCAAGATCCACCAACAACAATGGTATTTATTTATTTATTTATTTATTTATTTAACATTTGTTAACTGAAAAAGTTCGACTTGGAACAAAACCAATTTTCAGCAGAGGCCTGGGGAGAAATGCTCCAGATGCATGTTTTTATAATGTGGGAGGAAACAGGAGCACCCAGACAAAACCCACATGAATGCAGGGAGGACATGCAGACTCCACACAGAAGGCACCCAAGCCGAGAACCGAACTGAAGAGCCTCTTGCTGTGAGGTGACAATGCTACCGCTGCATCACTGCACCTTCCAACTTTTTCTTAAATTTTCTTACATTCTGCTTCCCTCTGGATCATTAATGTTCTGTTAATGTGGTCAAATGTTTGCCTCCTCTCCACAAAACCACATTGATCCATATCTATCAGTTTTGCCATTACTTTTGCCATTCTTTTAACCATTATAGACATGAATAGTTTATAATCATGGATTAGTATTGAAATGGGCCTTCATGAAGCTGGATCTGATGGATCTTTATCCTCTTTACGTATTACAGCTACCACTGCTTTCTGCCTGGAAGTTGGTACTTCTCCTCGTCTTAAAATACTGTAATACAAAACCTTCCAGATCTTTATCAAATTGTTTCCTCCTAGCTTCCAACCTTCCACAGGAATACTATCTATTCCTGGGGACTTTCCTGTTGATTAATTATACATCAATTTTTTTATCTCATCTCCACCTATCCAAGCCTTTAGTAATTGAGCCTCATCTATATCTGACCTTGGCATACTTAATTCTTCCATAAACATTTCCATTTGTATATTTTCTTGATTTTCATATTTCTCTGCTTTATAGATACTTTCATAGAATTTCTGAAATATTTCTAATACCTTTACAGGATCTCTTGTTACCTTCCTTGTTTGAGGCTCCCTAAGTTTGGTGACAACCCTTTCTACTTTCTGTTGCCTGAGTTGCTGTGCTAAAAGTTTTTGAGCTCTAGTGTTATTATCAAAAAAAAAGTTGCATAATAGCAATTGTTCTAACCTTGTGCATATTATCAAGGTAATCCCCTATTTTCTGTCAAGCATTCTGCAGTTGATCCTCTTCTTGTTCTGTGAGATTATTCCTACTCTGCAATACTTTAACATTTGTCAACCCTCTAAATAATTCTTGTTACTTCTTAACCATAGCTCCCTTTCTTTTATTTCCATCCTATTTAAACTCCACCATAATTTTATCCCACTCCCTATCTATATCTTCGTAAGAAATTTCTGTTCTAACAGCTCCTGAATAATCTCCACTACCCATTCCATACATTCCTCTCTTTGCAACAGATAGGTTGGAAAGTGCCAATGTCTCATTTTTATTTCATTACCCTGTGCTTTTATTTGAACTATTACTGGTGCATGATCTGAAATAGTTATTGGGTGAGTATCAAGACCTTCAATTAATTGCACATGTTCCTGTGAAATGTAAATTCTGTCTAGCCTCACCTAGTTTTTACAACTTGGGGAATAATATGTAAATTCACTCCAAATTCCTATTACTGAATTTACATCACATCTTTCATGCCAACTATTTTCACAAATTTCTAAAAATCTGCTCTCCTTTGTTATAGTCTCCTTTTTGTACCTCAGGGCACATCTTTAGTACTGCAAATCAAATTCCAGTCCCAACTTATCAGTAATACTTCCTCCTGAAAACTGATTGTTCCTCTCAGAATTTTCCTAAGCTCCATTATTGCAGTTTTAGGTGGAATGTACATACATGCCAGCATAATCCTCCTCCCTTGCCAGTAGCCTCTTAGCACTACAAATCTGCCATTACTGTCCTTTTTTTCTTCTACTATCAATATTGGAGCTCTTCTTGCAATTAATATAAGTAATCCTCTTTTGCTTTGTCCCAGGTATTCAACTGAATAGCCACCCTGAAAACTTTTCTTTATCTAATTCATGTGTTCATTTTCTTCTAAGTATAACATAACTATTTGCACTATACATTTTTAACATAGTTCACTACTCTTTCTTTTTTGTATTTATCTATGAGGCCATTTGCATTTAAAGACATTACAGAAAGCATCATTGTAATAAAGCGTTATTATTCCCACCTTTTATGTATAATACCTTTTTTGTTAAATGTCTAGTTTCAGCTTTTATAGTACAAGCATACACTGTCATATCCATTTGAGCCTATGGCACATCTTATAAAACTTTTTTGTTTTATTGAAAGCCCTCAAAAAAACTAATACCCTTTAAAATCTAGTAGGTTAATACTAACACACAGACCTATGGACACCATCAAATATTGAAGCTTTACCCTTTTAACTGGAGCAAAAGTCCCAAACTGACAGCCACACTCACAAAGACTTGAGCTAACTAAAAGAAAAGGTTATCCATGCTAAGATGCATAGCACAGCCTGTGCTTCTGCTAAGTGCTGACTGGTTTTGCCTTATCTTAATAGCTTTTCCAGCTGGGAAAACCCTGAATGCTTTTGGTGAATATTGGCTACCAAGAGAAAGCCACTAAATGCTTAAGAGAATATTATCTACCTTGGGAAAACCCATGAATATTTTCAGAGAACATTATCTCCTAGCCAATTTTTATTTTCTATTTTTTCCCTCAGCTAATCACTCTCCACCAGACTGTAGCCAGTTTCTCTTTATCAGATTTTTTCCACAGAAACACGAAGACCAGCTACAGAACTGTTACTGACCATACATGCATTTGCTAGAAAAAAGCCTTATAATATTCAATGTTCTTTTTCATTTACTTGCTCTCTCTTAAAACTTGTTACTAAATCAATATAAAGTCTTTAATTCAGTTATTCCCCATGTAAGAATGAGAAATACACATTACTTTTTCTTCTATCATGCTTTTCAACCATTTTTTTACATTGTAGTGCCTACATTTCTTAAAATTGAACAAGAAGAAAGAGAGAAAGGAGAAAGAACAGTAAAAAATAATAGCAGTGCCCATTACAGTCCCCATTACACTTAAAAATAACTGAAAAAATGGCTTTATAGCATACAAACAAACCACATGCCACAACATTTGAACTATTTGAGAGAGAAACATCATTGCTTACAATTTACTTTCTCCCCTCTCTTCTCCTCCCCAAAGCACTTTTCTGAATATTAATGTGATGAAGAAGGGCATATGCTTTGTA
>NC_056730.1:996006721-996021721 GCF_019279795.1 Protopterus annectens
ATACTCCGATATGGTTTGTACACATCAAAGATGTTTCCACCCACTAAGAGTCTGTTGTGTACACCTGCATTCTATATATTAATGTACAGTTTACCTAGTACCTTTGTCATGCATGAATCTCATGCATGTGTGTTCAGCTGTCATTGCAGTCTTATAGGTTCATAGGTTCATAGGTTAGTACTAGGCTATCGGCCCTAGGGCCTATTCAAGCCTAGCCATAACAATTCCCTGACTATTTTTTCCCCACAATATTTACTTCCCTGTACCCCTGTCTAGCAGGGTGACTGATGTGATCCCCAGGGTAAATTTCCCATCTCCCATCCAGTCATCAAGGTTTCTTTTGAAGAGGGCCAAGGAGGCACTCTGACATGTATAGGCAGTCTATTCCAGAGTATGGGGAGTCTCTGGGTCAGGAACCTATCCCTCCAGCATGTTTTGTTCATTGTGATGACAAGGTTTAGGTCCCTGGAGCATGTGGCTCTGATAGATTGGGATTTCTTTAAGTGTAGCATGTCCAACAGCTCTGGGTTTGACATGGCCTTGTATGTTAAGCAGAGATCGCCTCTGAGTAGATGATATGTGACAGAGTATAGCTAGAGTTTTTTTAGTCGGTCAGCATAGTTCATCGGCTTTAGGCCTGTGATTCTTTTAGTGAAGTGTTTCTGCGGCCTTTCCAGTTGTTGCAGATGTCTTGTGAGGTACATACCAAATGGGGGCATTGTACTTTATGATGGTTCTAATGAGAGATGAGTACAGTGAGACAATGATCTCTTTTTTTTCTGGATGAAAAGCCCTTAGTGATGAGATGTGCCACATCGAAGGATTTCCTGACTGTTGTGGCGATGTGGCTATTGAAGGTGAGATCACTGTCCACCTGTGTCCATAAGTCTCTTATCACACTTTTGGTGTTTAGTGTACTGCCACCTATGTGGTAATTCATGGGTACATGTTTTTTCCCAAAGGGGATAACTATACACTTCTTGGTATTGAGCTTGAGCCCATGGCTCTGGCACCAAGCATCTGTTTCTGTAAGGCCCTTTTGTAGAATATGCACATAATTTGGGGATTCAATAATGGCTCCCAGTTTGCAGTCATCTGTGAACTTTGTTAGACAGAATCTCTTAGTGTTGGCCTGTACTTTAGAGAAGTAGATGCCAAATAAGAGCAGTCCCAGGACTGAACCCTGAGGTACTCCACTTGTTACTTCTCTGGAGCTGGATTAGGAGTCATCTACTTTTACAGTGTGTGTTTTGTCATTAAGCCAGTGGACAACCCATCGAGTGACGTAGGGATTTATGCCCAGCTTAGTAAGTTTATCTATGATTCCAGAGTGAGGGATGGAGTCAAAGGCCTATGTATGTGCAACTTTTACAGTGTGGGTTCTGTCAGTGAGCCAGTTGGCAACCCATCTTGTGATGTATGGATTTATACCTAGTTTATTGAGTTTATCTATAATTCCATAATAGGGGATGGTGTCAAAAGCCTTGGCAAAGTCAAGATAGGCTGTATGAACCACCTTACCCTCATCTACGGCTTTGGTGACTGCCTCAAAGAAGTTGATCAGGTTCAGTAGGCATGACCTGTCTTTCACAAACCTGTACTGGGTGGGATCCAGAGTTTGGACGTTACCAATGTCTTTGTTTATGAATTCCATGATGATACGTTCTATGACCTTGCAGACCAAGCTCGTCAGGCTAATAGTTCGATAGTTCCCGGGATCAGTGGTGGCTCCCCCTTTGTGGTGTGGGATAACTGTTGCTGTGTGCCATTCAGTGGGCACAAAGCCTGATTTGAGACTATTATTGAACATGGTGCTTAAGTGGGGAGCCAGTTCGCACTGAAGTTCGTGTAAAACGCAGCCTGGGATGTTGTCCGGTCCCATGGATTCTGTGTTTGTGGCTTTAGAGAGTGCAGCTTTTACCTGCGTAGTTGTGATTACAGGGACTCTGCATTCTTCCTGTATAGATATGGGCCCTTTAGGGGGTGAGGGGGTTAAAGTTAGCACTGAACCTATTTGCCAGGATGTTGGCAATATCAGTTGGTTCTGTAATTTTCGTGCCTTTGTGCTGTAACTCAGATCAGATCTGGGTGTTGCCATCGAGATTTTTGACATAGCTATAGAATGGTTTGTGGTTGTCCTTAGAATTAGTGGTGATTTTGTTTTCGTAGCTAGCTTTGGAGGATCTTATAATGGATCTCAGCTTCTTACTGAGGCTGACTAGGGAGCTCCTCCACTCATGGGATTTTACTCTTTTTTGCAACAGTTTCTTCCTTCTGTTGTACAGTTTGTTTATGGCAGGGGACCAACAGATTGGCTTCCTTTTTTTGGAAGATAGCATCTTGGTTCTGTTTGGGATAGCACGATCCATGCATTCATGTAAATGCTTATAGAGTGCATTTGTGTAGGATTCAGCAGTTGTAACTGTATTGTCCATCTGCATGGGTGTCATGAAGTTCACCACTTCTGTTTTAAGAAGCATGAAGTTGGCTTTGGAGAAATTTTTTACTGTGGTTTCCTTCATGGGAGGTGGGGCGGGATGTGGATATCAAGGGTGATTAGTTTATGGTTGGATCGGACCAATGAGGAGTTGACTTCAGGTGTGGAACACCGGTCACTCATATTGGTAATGACTAGGTCTAGGATATTGTTGCCCCTGGTGGGGGTGTGGATAAGTTGATCCAGGGTACTGGAGTTTATGAATTCCAGAAGGCGTTGAGCGAAGGAATTGGTACATGAGTAGTTTTCCCAGTTAATGGTGGGGTAGTTCAAGTCACCCATTATTAGGGTGTTTGGTTGAACCCTAATATTTTCCACTACATCAAGAAAAGAGGAGTGGGAATCCTGGGGCATGGTGGGGGATCTGTAGCAAGCTACAATTTGGATTGCAGTTTTGCCCAGAGTTAGTTGCCCTTGGATAACCTCGGATGCATTATGCTGAGCAACTAGCCTGGAGGTGTGGATATCCTTAATGAATATGGACACACCTCCGCCTTTGGTGTTTCGGTCCAGGTTACATGGCCAAAAAATGTGGTATGAGATATAGCCTAGTAGTGCAGGGGTGCTCTCTGGAGCCTTGAACCATGTCTCAGTCACTGCACAGATATCGATGTTCTCCATTTTATGGAGTGCCTCGAGTGAGTGCATTTTGAGATTTAGACTTCTAGCATTAAGTAGCATTGCCCTCAGTTTTTGCTTGCCTGTTCCTGTTATGGTGGTGAATTTGTTATTTGAACCTTGCCTAAAAAAGGCAACATAGGGGCAGCAAGAGCCTTAGCCAGTATCCGGAATCCCAGGAGTGACAGGTGCAGGCCATCTGTGGCAAAGCATCGTGGTCTGTCGACCATGTCATCCCAAGTAGACAGATACTGGATCCCCTTAGAATTACACCAGAAGCTTAGCCAATTGTTGAATTCAATCATTTTGTCCTTGTACTGCGGTATCATTCTGGGCGATGGCAGAATGCTACTCAGGGCTAAGGTCGTACCTGCCTGGGCTACAAGACTGGAGAGCTCTTCCATGTCTCTTTTCATGTAGTCCCGGGAGGCATATCTCAGGTCATTCACACCAACATGGACAATGACAGAGTCATATTTGTACTTGTTGTGGAGTGACCTGAGTGCGTGGGTTATGTGGCGGATCCTGGCACCCGACAGGCAGCTGACAGTAACCGTCTCCTTGTTTAGCCTGGTGAGTGGGACATCAGTGTGCTTGACTATAGAGTCACCTATGACTAGTGTGTTGGGTATGTTGTTTTGCCTTATTGGCTGTGGTTGAGTGGCACACTGACTCTGTGGGCTGTGTGTCATTTGGGTTGTGTTGGGGGATGGAGATCGCTTGCGTTTCTGCTTTGGAGGTCTCTGTTGCTTAGTCAGATTATTATTGAGAGCCTCTGTGAATGTTTTTGTCTTACTATGTGTGGATTTTGGTGGTGTAGATTTAGTGAGATTATGTGATGAGTTTGGTGTTTTGCAAATGTTTACCTTCTCCTCATGACTGTCAAGTTCAGTCTTGGTTGGAGAGAGCATACTTCCAGTTTGGCTAGATAAGTACATCTCGCACAGGTTGTAGTGTTGAGTGGTAGGAAGAGAGGGTTGTCTGTGTACATGAGGCAATTTCTACATTGCCTCAAGATGCACAGATTCATCAGATAGACAGGAGAGAACACTGGGAGCTGACCCTTGGACATGCCTGAATAAAAAACTATTTTCCTCTAGATAAGTGAGGAAAGTGAGTACAAGAGCTGTTTTTCTCTAAGTAAGTGAGAAAAGTAAGTACAAAAACTGTTTTCCTCTAGGTAATGAGGAAGATTGAGTGCTATAGTAATTAGTAGCTTATTTAGTGCTTACAAGTTCTGAACAAGTGCTGAGCACGAATAAGCAAATTTAAGTGCCAAAACTAAGAATCTGTATCTGCACTAGGCAAGTTATAGGACAGAAACAAGTGCAAATGCAGGCTTTCAAATCAGAAAGTTGAGAGAGATGGAAAAGATTGCCCAAACAGCCAATAACTACAATTTCTGGGTCAGAACCACTTCTTATGTGGTAGACAGCTTACATAGTGCTTACCACTCCCACTGATAAGCTAGAAGGTCCAGAATACTGGAGCCCCTGGTGAGACTATGGATTAGTTGATCCAGGGCATTAAAATTTATGAATTCCAAGAACAGTTGGGAAAAGGTGTTGGTACTTGAGTACTTTTCCCAGTTAGTGGCAGGGTAGTTGACTTCACCCAGCATTAGGGTGTTTGATTGTATCTTAATATTTTCCAGTATGTTTAGAAAGGTGTAGTGAGAATCATGGGGCATGGTGGGGGATCTGTAGCAAGCTACAATTTGAATTTCAGTCTTACCTAGTGTTAGTTGCACCTGGAGAATTTTGGATGCATTGTGTTGGGCAACTAGCCTGGAGGTGTGAATATCCTTCGTGAATATGGACACTCCTCCACATTTAGTATTTCTGTCCTGGTTTGTTGGCCGAAAAGTGTGGTAAGAGTTGTAGCCTGGTATTGCAGGGGTGCTATCTGGAGCCTTTAACCAGGTCTCAGTTACTGCACAGATATTGATGTTCTCCATTTTTAGGATTGCCTCGAGAGAGTTCATTTTGAGGTTTAGACTTCTAGCATTAAGTAGCATTAGCTTCAGATTTTGCATACTTGTACCTGTTACAGTTGTGGTTTTGTCCTTTGAGCATTGCCTAAAAAAGGCACAGTAGGGGTAGCAAGAGCCTTAGCCAGTGACCTGAATTCCAGAGGTGACAGTTGCAGACCATCTCTGGTAAAGCATTGTGGTTTGTCGATCATGTCATCCCAGGCAGACAGATACTGGATCCCCCTTTGAATGACATCAGAAGCTTAGCCAGTTGTTGAAGTCAATCATTTTGTCCTTAAACTGTGGCATCATTCTGGGCAAAGCAGGATGCTACTCTGGGCTAGGGTCATACCTGCTTGGGCCACATGATCCGAGAGCTCTTCCATGTCTCTTTTCATGTAGTCCACGGAGGTACGTCTCAAGTCATTTACTCCAACATAGACAATGACAGAGTCGTATTTGTATTTGTTGTGGAGTGACTTGAGTGCATGCATTATGTGGTGGATCCTGGCACCCGACAGGCAGCTGACTGTAATTTTCTCCTTGTTCAGCCTGGTGAGGGAGACATCAGTGTGCCTGACTATAGAATCACCTATGGCTAAAGTGTGGGTATGTCATCTTGCCTTAGGGGCTGTTGTTGGGTGGCACACTGGTGTTGTGAGCTTTGTGATACTTTCATTGTGATTTGTGTTTGTTTGTGTTTCAGATTTGGAGGTCCTTGTTGCTTGAGCAGGTTAATGTTAAGGACCTCTGCATATGTGGTTTTAGTGTTGCTATGGGTGGGTGTTGATGGTGAGGGTTTTGAAGGGCTATGTGGTGCTTGAGGTGTAGTGCGGGTGTTAACCTTCTCCTCTTGATTGTCTAACACTAGAGCTATGCTTCTAGTTTGGCTATGTAAGTGCATCTCTCACAGGTTGTACTGTTGGGTGGTAGGAGGAGAGGGTTGTCTGTGTACATGAGGCAATTGCTGCATTGCCCCAGTACGCCCAGATTCATCAGGTGGACTGGAGAAATCACTGGAAGCTGAACCTTGGACATGTCTGGTTAGGTGCTTTTTTTTTTGTTTTTTTTTGTAAATTACAAGAGCTGTTTTCCCTTATCTTGGCAAGGTACTTTGCAATTATAGGCTTAGTGCATACTATTAATTTCTCCTTATTAACAAGGAGAATTGAGTACTTGTATAAGTTTAAGGCTTCCTAGTGCTTTCCAGCAGGTTTTAGAGAAAGTGCTAGTCACAGAACTCCAACAAGAAAGAGTCAGGAATCAATGGACTCTGGTCCTACTCTCACCAGGATCAGAATATAAGCACAAATTCCAAGCTGTCACCTATAAAGCAGTTATTACGCTTTCTGGTGATCAGCAGTCTCTAGGAAATAATTTAACTACACTCCTTCTCTCACCAGGAGAAAACAGAAGCACTAATTCCAAGATGACTACTGAGAGGCAGAATGTGGGCTCTCCAATAACTGGTGATCTTGCAGTAGATGCTTAAAGGTACTACTATTAAAAGGTCATGTTTTTTTTCCAGGTGAGCTCTAGGAAAATTTCAGGCAGTCCACAGTCAGCAGTGGCTCAGTAGCTCAGTTTGTTAATTGCTGTGTCAGATGTGCAATTTGTCACACAGATTTTGTCAAATCCAGTGACAAGTACTAATAAATATTATCGAATCATTATGTATTGTTTACAGATTTTCTCCCCACAGGAATTGCAGGTAAATGGGTGCAGTAGCCCTTATTATGGGATAATAATTTGTGTGTTCAGAAGTAACTGACTGCTAAAATCATTGATCAGGAATGTGATAAGACATCAGAAAATAAAGGCAATAAGTACAATACTAGTAAAAGATTTTACAATAAATAAAATGTGTAATCTTGGTATGGCTGTGTGCTTGGTGTGTCTGTGTATGTTTGCTGACAGTCTAGCCCATGTCTGCCAAGCACAGCATAGTAGTTGTTTTCTCTCGCTATACTAGACATGATACAAGTGTCACACTGTCCTGAACTGTAATCACTGTCGCCTAATCCCTCTGTCACAGATCTATCATCGGCATGATTACGTCAATAGCACAGTACACTACATCAGTCCGCAGTACACCTTGGTAGTCATATAGGTCCACCTCACATGTAATAGTCCTCTGTAGTTATGTACCTGTAGGTGTTACAGCTTGGTCCATACTGTCCCATGTGGATAGCTTGAGAGGTATTTACATGCTACAGCAGCTATAAGGCACTGTTATACATAAAGGAAGGGCAGACCTGTAGAGTAATTAACAGTACTGTTGCAAACAATATAGCCTATCCTGGTATTAATGGGCTGTATTTCTCTCTCCCCCACCTCTTATCATCATCATAATTTATTGTTGTACATTGGTTATGGTTTACTATTAACAAATGTTTTCTAAACATTATGTTGGGCCTTGTGTTTTGTTATTGTTATGTAATACAATGGTTGCATATTAACATTACATGTTGAATTATCTATGTTGCTGGCCTTATGCCATAACTGTTACTGGCATGCTGTTACTATACTGACTGCTATCTCACTTATTGTTGTGTTCCATATACTATGCAATGTTATGTTACTGGGTTATTTACAATGTTCTGCAATGCTGTTATAACTAACAAAATGTTTTGTTCATTACTAACCTATACACATTAAAATACCTCAACATCACAGCTTGACTGGGTAGGCTGATTCCTGGCAATCAGTCTACCCTACCTCAGCCATCCATGGCACCAGGTTCCACCACATCTGAGACCCAAGCCAGTAGTGCCCCTCCACTGGCCGTGCACCACCTATGGGTGGAACTGCCTCAGGGGACAGGGCCTGTCCCCCTGGGAGTGGGAGCTGGGGGGGGGGGTTGTCAACCAGGATCACCTACCACTGATGGTGCACAGGATAGTGCATTGTGGTTATGAGAACTGCCTGCACCAGACTGAGGGCAGACTGGCTAATCTGGAGGGACAAGGTGGCCCTAGCATCTAGCCTCCAGCACAGCCACCTTTGGGGCAGTGAAGGAGCAGTGTTTGTTGCAATTGAGTGGGGAGCTCAGTTACACTGCTGCCATTTGGTGGCACATGGCTCTCTGATTCCACAACACTCTCCCCATCCAAGATGTTTGCCCCCCCTCATGTGTCACACACCACCCCTCTATGTTGTCTTGTCTGTCTGCAAATGTAAACTCTCCTACCCAAGGTACCCCCACACATACCTATATCCTTTCCCCAGCATTCTACTCGCACCTTGAAAAAAAGGGGGGGGGAATATCCCCAAAAAAATATCACCCCTATCTATTGCTCTCCATTTCACACCCACATCAACTGGACACAATGAATTATTACATGAATTAATCAACACAGATATATTGCCCTCACCCCTCTCTCTGGGAAGTGAAGCTTCATTTTCCAAATTCTGTGAAACCTGCACAGCTGTTGCTGTAGAAGAAATGGAGAGCTATGGTCCTTTCCCCCACACCCATCCTACACATCCCTGCCAGCCTTTTAGCATGTTTTCCCCATTGCATCACTTTCCTATCACTCCTTTTTGCTTTTCTTACAATTAGTGCAGGTTTAAGCAGAGCCACTTAAAATTGCCTTAACAATCTTATGTGCTTTTGACAGTGTTAGGGACATCTGCGAAATAATCACCCCTGCTCCATCTCAAACCCATGCCCCTGTCAACTACAGCACAGTGCGTTAACCCACTAGGCCACTCAGATCTGAATTATCACAGGTGTTTCCACCAACATATCCTGACTGACACTAACACACTGCAAGTACACACAATGGGGAACTTAAAAGTGTACTTGGAACTGTGATGCAGACACTACACCAGTACACAGCCAAATAAATATTAATGGATTTATGTGAGGCCTGGGATAGCAGGTGTAGCTGACAACTCTATAGACTGTTGCAGAATGTCCACAGGTCTGCCCTCTAGTTTTGGTATGGTTTCACAAAATAATATCTGTCTGCTAAAGTACTGGCACGTCATTAAAGATTGAGGCTAGAAAAGCATGACTAAAATTTGAATGTCACACCTCATACCCATCAGAAAACACATGCTGGCGCAATTCCTGTGTGACAGACTGTATGCATGGACATATGTATTGCAAATACACTTACTGCAGTTGTGATTAAGTAGCTCAGTCTCTTAATTGTCATGCATGGAGTACATTTTGCCACCCACAGTCCTGGGTTCGAATCCAGTGTGTTGCACTTCAATTACATTCTTGTCAATACAGCAAATAATGACTGAGTCCTGAATGAAAACAGGTTGCTGCTACTGAAGTAACTGCTACACATGTTAGCAAGTCAAAGGTAGGTATGATTATGATATAGCCTACCTATATGTTGCCTACTACTCTCTGATTGGCACTATTACATAACAGACGTACCCTAGGCACATGCCTGACTGGACTGTTAAGGGTAACCTCACCCTGGCTCTACTGTGATGACAAAACTAACACTGCTCCCTCAGTGACACATATAGCTTGCTGTTCTCCAACATGTTCACACTTCCCACTATTATTCCAAGCAAAAAGCAGCAGCTGCAGGCTGCAAAATATACTGCTGTATGTTATGGTACCTGATACAGACATACCATACCTCACAACCCTCTAGAACAAGAGATCCACATGACACCCATATATAAAGGGGTGGGGAGCAAAGGTCAAGTGACAGGGACATGTGTCACAGTCTGCCCCTACAAACATACAGAGCTGATAGACCACCAGCTACTGCAGCAGAAGCATGCATACTCTGATGGGTATGATGTCTAACACCCACATGTCTCTTCCCACTTACTGACCTCAACCCACAATGTTGAACACTGAACTGCCAGATAATCATAAAGTCAACTGAAAATGGCCAAACGTAGCATGCAAAACTGTGGACATACCTCATAAATCTCAACAGTGGTCAGTATTAGTACCTATCCTATGTGATGCTGTAGACTCCACACCTCACTAATGTCCATCTCACAGACTAAGAAAAGGACTAAGGCCTACATGAAGGTCTTAAATATTGTAGTTATTCTATGTCTTTGGCTAATGAAAGTGCAACCTAGCTGTTCTGCATGCAATTAGTAAATCTGAGCCACAGATTGGTGCACAGGCAATTACCTGTTACTGAGCATTACCTACAAGAGGCAAGCAACTACCTGCAGGAAACAGGTCTGTAACTTGCCATACCAAGACAGGCTGTGATTTGCCAAGCATTGTTCTTCAGGATTTCATCACAAAAGGACTACATTACTCCACCAGATATGTAATACAAGTCCCCATATATTAGGACACAGATAGGAGGATGCAGTTATGGAGAATAGGGATTACAACAGTAGGCCTCTAGTACATGTCTGGGAATGACATGTAGTTGATATGCTGCTGTCCAGCAACTACAGGCATGCCTCTCAACTGTGCCTGCTGTGAATTACTTCACAGCTGTGGCCCTCCTGCTTCCTCCTACAATGGTTGGCTCCTGTACAACTTCAACTGGATTATATGGTAGACATATTGTCAGTAAGTGAGGGGGGGCACAGCTGTCATATCCCACAATGCACTTCTCAGTCCTCTCAGTCTGTGAATGTCACACAGGAATAGGTCAAACATTGTAAAGGTGTCCATGACTGTCCCTGTCCCTGATCTACTCTGGCTAGGTCAGAGTTTAGTTGACATTCATATGTTATTGCTTGAAAGCTATTGCTAACATACCTGGCAACCCCTTACTGCAGGAAGTCAGGTCATAGCCAGTATTACTGAAGGGACACAGGCCAAACCTCAGCAACAGAGTGTACATTTTGGTCATACAAAGGAAGAGTAGGAATAGAGGAACAGATATTACTGTAGCATAACTGTTTTCTGAGGGTTCTGGCATGTGACAGCCAGATTCATCATATTCTGGAAACAACCATCAATTATTGGTAAACCACCTGCCAGACATCCACAGGTGTCTGCCAAAAGTACCACATACATCGGACACACGTACACATTCAGCAAACATCTGTGCACTGGAGAGGTATGATGCCTACAGGGAGGATAGACTACAGTGGGTTTGCATTGCTGTCTGTCCTTGTGGCACAGTGATGTTGCTAGACTGTCCCCACATACATGTAATAACACACACCTATGTGTCTGACAATAGCCATATAACATAGTAGTAGGAGTGTGGCACAAGGAACACACCCAGTAGACAGCATTGATGAATGTAGAGACATACAGCACACTCTGTCATGGCACACAGGGACATAACTGGTATTGCTATTATGTTGGTGATAGCGACATGATTAGTGTGTTGATAGACTGCAGTGTATGGCAAAGGAGGTAGCAGTGGATAGTGCAGAGCAATTTGGATGTGCAGGATCTGAACATAGTGGATATCAATGTTTCTGTTCCAGTGATGTGTTCCTTCTTTTGTTGTCTTTCAGAAAAGAGGTATAGAATGAGGCACCCGCCATTTTCAGAGGCTGAAAATAATGTCATCCTGGATGGACATAGACTGCATCACAACATTCTGCTGTGCAGGACTCACCATGATCGTGCAGCATTGTGGGCTGAACTCTTCAAAGCAGTCAATAATGTAGGGCTACAGGACAGAATCTACCAGAAGGTCTGACACTGGGCCACAGATATGGTCAATGCTGCATGGCAAAGGGATGGCGCTGTGGCCAGGGACCATCTTGCCACCGGTGGAGGGCCTGCAGTGGGCGAACCACTCTGGGCCACAGAGGAATTCCTGGCAAACGTGGGAACACCCACCAACTTCCAGGCATCCATCCCCCATACATCATGGAGGTGGGTGCCACAGCATCCACAGCAGAGGAGTGTCCAGGTAATCATCCTGTGTTCATCAGTGTAATACTGCATCATCCATTGTCACAGCCTCTGCATACCAGTACACAGGTATCAGGTGTATCGGCATTGGGTGTGGTGGTTTGGTTTTAATGCACAGTTGTGCACACATACTCAAAATGTCAGCAACGTAGGCAGTATCACATTAGCCATTGTACATGTTGATATACGCACAAATTACCCTGTAACAATGCCACACTTGTTATTGCTGACAATACTTCTTCCTCGCATTTCCATAGGTACTTCAGGTGTGGCCAGAGTTCAAGGTTCTGTACCATTTAAGTGTGCTACTTTTGTTGTAGGGATCATATATACCCTACGACATTTTGCCCTAGGCATAACTGTTATGCTTAGCCAGAGTACAATACTTGTATGTTAAATTTTGGAGGGGTTAACTGGCATGCTTTGAATGGGTAATCACAGCTCTGTATCTGCAGGAGCATTAACACATATGCACTTATTTTTGAGGAGGTCTATGCAGCCTGCTATACAGGAGGCAATCACTCACAGATGCCTTTTCACACACAATATATAGATGGTACATACCTGAGGCAGTGACACTAGAGTTGGCATAGTATGCTCAAGATGGATGAACTCTGTTTTAGTTGTAGGTTTATCACATTCACTGACATATTGCTTATCACACAGGTGTATAGTACTGTCAACATTAACCAGACATAGCTGTAGTGCATGTTATAAAGGATCTGTCTTGTCTGTTTATGTTGTAGTCTGATTGTGTGTTGTGCATGGGATTGGAAATAAGAGTGGCATATGTAACACATTTGTGGCTCCTCACCTGTAAGTGTATGTGTGTGGATTACCATACATAATAGTGTAGGTAGTAATGTACTTATTTTTTGTTCCTCCTCACAGGTGACCATGGGGGTTGGAGTGTGTCCCCCTCACAACCTGATGTCAGTGTCTCATTGGACTCTGACGATGATGGTTCCAATAAGACACAGGTGGGGTTGCTGGGGGCTGAATCTGTCCCATGCCCACATATATCCAGTCCCCTGCGGCCACAGATATTGGACAGTCAGAGTGCGATGGCATTGAACAGGAGACTGTGGCAACTATGGCATTAGTGAGTTGGGACACTAGTCATAGCCAGAGAACTGGTGAGGTCCCACACAGGGAGATTGACAGGGGTGCTCAAAGGAGGAATGTTGCCCTCCACCACCTGTCACAGGTGTGACATCACATGTCACTGGATGATGCATGCCAGTCATGGAGGCACAGGCACATTCCAAATGCAACTCCAGACAGATGCTCAGGATCATGGATGCATCACTGTCTGACATCTGTGCCTCCCTCCACCACATTGGTGACACCATGCATCATTTCACTGATGTAGCGGACAGAGAGTGGGGTGAGGCATTGTCAGTCCTTGACTGCCCATTGTCTGTGCCAGAACATGCGGTGGGTGTAGGACATCGGACACGTGGCTGTAGGTTAGCAACGGCATCTGCTGAGAGTCCACGTGGCCGTGCACACTCATGATCCAGTAGTGGCAGTACCTCCAGCTCTACAGAAGGGAGGGTGCTGCCCACACCATGACTTGGCAGGCCATGGGCATGTGGTCCTGTGAGAGACATGGGCCCAGCAGACCCCAGTCACCGTCAGTGACTAGTACTGCATCTGACCCTGGGCATGGTGGTACCACTGCCACTCCTGGCAGTATCAGTTCTTGTATTCATGGCCAGAGATGGTGAACTGTCCATTCTGCCATGTACGGTCCACAACTGTCCAACATACCCATGTGTAGGGCTAGCACATAGCTTGACTGGGTATGCGCACACACTCAAACATCATTGTCACATGCGGGTCACCAACAGACACGCAAGGCACTTCTCCATGGCCCAGCTGATCAGCAACCCTTCTTGACTCACACACACAATGTCAACTGTTTGGCACAGCCTAGGTCTCTGGCACCCCGACACCACACACTGTACATGTAATGATACCTGTGCTACATCCCTGCCATCCATACCATCGATGCAGGGACATGCAAATATGTGTCTGATGCACAGGGTGACAACATTATATTACAAGACATTTTGTAGTGCAGTAGTGTTATGCCATGACAGGTGCTGTATGCTGGCATGTGTCATGAGTACACATCAAAATGTTTGTACCTTTGTTGCATGATGTTAGATTGGCAGTAGAGATGCAGACTGACAGGTATCTCTCAGAACTTTGTATGTTTCTGTTCCAAGGGTCTGAGTGGCTACACCATTGAGACTTGGCGGCAATACAGCAGCTCAGGATGCCATGGCAGCAAAGTGGAAATATGGCATCAACAAGGTACGGCTGTATAGGTGCATGGTTACCTAGGTGCATATGTGTAGAACAGTGCGTCAGGTACAATGTGGGTGAACAGCATATTCCTGCATGCATACCCCGTGACAAGGCATACTACCCTTGATATGTGTCACCTGGGTTTTCTCTACCTACAAATGTAGGCAATGGCAGATAGTATTTATGCCTAGGTAGATGTGGGCTATTTAGGGACAGCAACTTCCCACAGGGCCTTAAAATGTATAACCATTGCACACAGATAGGCAAGACAGGCACACTGCTGCAAGAGGATACATTTACACACACACACACACACACACACACACACACACACACACACACACACACACACATGCACACACACACGCACACACGCACACACGCGCACACACACACACAGAGTTTCCCTTATTGAGATTAGAACTCCTACCTCTCTAGTAGTATACTCTATAGTACTAAGTACTTATCGCATGCACCACAAAGCTCATCTGTTATGAGATTGTCAGCCAGTGCTGTTAAGGTGGATGACATCAGCAGGCCTTGTAAAGGAGGGCCATAGGGGGTTGGCAGGTAGGCACGGGGCCTTAATGTGTATCACCACTGCACACAGATAAGTGAGACAGGCATGCTGCTGCAAGGGGATACATTTAAACACACAGCTTTTCTCTTACTGAGATTAAGACCCCTATCTATCTAGTATTATACTTTACAGCACTATGTACTTATCACATGCACCATGGAGCTTATCTGTTATGAGGTTGACAGCCA
>NC_056730.1:996024221-996026721 GCF_019279795.1 Protopterus annectens
CCACAATGGAGGAGCAACTACAGACCCTGGGAACTATCACCCCATTAGCCTGACGAGTCTGATATGCAAAGCTATAGAATGCATCATCATGGACCTAATAAACAAAGATATAGGGAGTCTCCAAACTCTGAATCCCACACAGTTTGGTTTTGTGAAGAATAGATCATACCTACTCAACTTGGTCAACTTCTTTGAGTCAGTCACCAGAGCTGTGGATGAAGGCAAGGTGGTTCATACAGCCTACCTTGATCTGGCCAAGGCCTTTGATAATATTCCCCACTTAGGAATCATAGAAAAACTCACTAAGCTGGGCATCAACCCCTATATCACTAGGTGGGATGCAAACTGGCTCACAGGTAGAACCCATAGTGTGAAAGTATTTGACTCCAAGTCAGACTGCAGACCAGTCACAAGTGGAGTCCCACAGGGTTTGGTCCTGGGTCCTCTCCTGTTTGGTATCTACTTCTCTGAAGTCCATGCCAACATGAAGGGACTCTGGCTGAGAAAGTTTGCAGACAATTGCAAGTTGGGAGCTATTATTAACTCCCCAAGTGATGTTGACATCCTACAGAAAGGCCTCACTGAGGCCAATGACTAGTGTCAGAACCATGGCCTTAAGCTCAATGCCAAAAAAAGTGTCATTATCACCTTTGGGAAAACCCAGTTCCCATGAATTAGCACATTGATGGTAGTCCAGTGAAAACAGAAGACATTATAAGAGATCTGGGAACACAAGTTGACAGCAACTTCTCTTTTGATCACCACATTGCCACTGTGGTCAGAAAGTCCTTCTATGTGGCACATATCATTACTAATAGTTTTGCATCCAGGAAGAAAGATGTCATTGTCTTCTTCTATTCTTCCCTCATTAGGCCAGTCATTGAGTAGAATGCCCCATTTGGCATGTAGCTCACTAAACACCTGCAACAACTGCAGAGGCTGAAAACATACAATGCCATGTCCAACCCAGAACTGATGGACATGCTCCATTAAAAAAAAAGCAAATCCCAAAGAGCCACATGCTCTAGGGATCTAAACCTCACCACAACGATAAATAGGACGTGCTGGAGAGATAGATTCCTGTCCCAGAGACTCCCCATGCTTTGGAACAGGATTCCAGTCTACATTAGGCAGATCACCTCACTAGAACTCTTCAAGAGAAACCTTGACGAGTGGATGGGAAGCAGAAAATTTACCCCGGGGATCACTACAGTGTCTCTGCTGGACAGAGGCACAGGGAACTAATGGCTCTGCTGGACAGAGGCACAAGGAACTAATCTAAGGGGGCAGTGAAAGCCAGCACATTCTGGCTAGGCTTATAGATGTCCTCAGGCAGATAGCCTAGTACTTACCTATGAACCTATAAAGCTATATTTGAAAGTTCGAATATATAACAAAAAAAAAAAAAACATACCTTAACAGTGCTAGCAGGGGGGCAAGCCCCCCTGCACCCCCAACCCCCCTACTTAAATATACCAACTCTGAGACCATACTTCAGTGCAGAAAAGGGAAATTCTCCCATTCTGCACTGTACAGCACCGTTAAAGTCAACCTTCGAACACTTGAAATGTCGATCATATGGTCTCGATGGGTCTATATGGCAAGCACAAATGCTTAGGTGGTCAAATACAGCATGATCGACACAGATTAAGTGAATCGCAAGTACACTGATTGCAGGAAACTGTGAAATTCAAAATTCCGATTCGACATAGTTGGCCTTTCTGCGTTATAGCTCTGTAAGGTAAGTGTGCGATAGTTACGGACCTTAGGGTTAGAGTGCGGGTTAAGGTAATTGCATAGACAGCAATGTATGTAAGGGTTAGAAGTAGGGTTTTGTTAAGTGTATGTGTGTGGATTATTTATTTTCTTTGGGTATAGCTTATTAAGGTAAGTGTGTAATAGTTACAGACCTTAGGGTTAGGGTGCGGGTTAAGGTAAGTGCATAGAAAGTCATGTATGTAAGGGTTAGTGTAGGTTTAGAAGTAGAGTTTTGGTTAGTGTATGTATGTGGTTTATTTATTTTATTTGGGTGGGTAGTATGTAGCGAACGATGTAGTGGGAAGTATGTTTTGTTTTCGTTAGTGGGTGGAATAGTGATGGCCAATCATAACAACTCAGTGATGTGTATTTCTGCGTTTTGAGGTTTCAGTGAATTGTGCGTTTGCTTAATAGGTGTCGATCATGCTGTACTCAACAACCTAAGTTTTCACGCTTATAATATGGACCCAGTCTTGGCCATATGACGATCGACATTTCAAGCGTTCGTTTATTTGACATAGACCCGCCAAGTACATCAATGAGAGGTTTGAATTGGCCATTGTAAGTGGAACAGGGGTTATCAGTATTTTCTACATGATTGGCTTTCTCAGGAAATTTCCTTTTTTTTTTTATTAACTGCCTTCCCTGCTAAGTACTACGGCTGGGTGTGCTAACCCACACCGCAGGTATAAATAATGCTCAGCAATCTGGACACCCCCCCCCCCATGCACATGCTGCATGC